>NC_080742.1:65808398-65830898 GCF_020826845.1 Diceros bicornis minor | reverse complement strand
AAAATGTTTATAAATCCTGAAAAATGAAAACATATACATTATTTTGCCAGTGATGAGACACCTAAAATAAAATTTGAAACTGAGGTTATAATTTGAAATGGATATTAGAATATGCCATAAGAGCACACACTTTTGTTATTTCTGTAAGCGGCCTTTAATAAACTAAACATCGTAAGTGTACAGATTTAAATACTATAACTTCATGTATGGCACAGACTATCATATATAAAAAAATTGATTATTTGAAAATTGCATTTGATTAGAAATAGCATCAGGTATATGGAAAAAAATTTAGATGGAACAAAAAGTTTAATAAATTTCAGATCAATGTATTTGGTCACTAGTTTTATATGGTGAAGACAATTCATATTTTGGTTTGATTTAAAAATTTTTTTATCCTCCTCTTGATATTCCTGGATCCTTATTGGGTTCATGGTCCATTCTGTAACAAGGGCGGGGCGGTGGAGATTGCTTAAGCAGTTACTCTTTTTCCTAGAAATTGTATTAATTACTTTAAAAGTGAACAGTGGTAAGTGAGATTCCAGAACACTGTAACTTTTATTAAAGGAATATCCGGGTACATGAAAAATAGTTAAAAGCCAGTCAGGAAAGTCAATTCTGGGTGATGGTCCCTGGAACTGTTCTCACATTTTGCACACATGGGCGAAGAACACTGAAATTTCCCCAATGTCGCTACCGTATCAAGCTACTGCCAGCTCTAATCTCCATTCTCAGTACAGATCACTCTCTAGGGATAGGTTAGAGACTGTGGGAAGTGGCCATTATCAGGCCATTATTGCACTCTGTGGGGTAAATCATGAAATTATACTGTAGCCAACACAAATAAAAAGCCAAGAAGAGAGTTTGCCATCAGTTTAATGAAACTGAAGTTATTGTGCTTACATTTTATGTATATAAAAAGTTGTGTTAAATCCAAAGCACTGTACTATGGATGTAAGGAAAACCACTGTAGTTTTCAATCCCCAAGGTACTATTTATTGTCCTGCATTAGAAATTATTAAATAAAATTGTAGTCCCTGAAATAACTAAAATCCTTTCTGATAAGTTAGAAAAGTAGGACTTCTAATAAAAGCACATGACTAATTTGTAGATGCTATTTTATGTGATGAATAAACTGTTTGGTTCTAATAAAAGGTTACATAGTCGATTAAAAATTAGAAATGTGCAATAGGAAAATGTGTACCACGGAGGTGGGGGGGATCTATGCATAAGCATGTGTCTATGTGTGTGTGTGTTTACCCATAGATGATTTCAGCACAGCAAAAGCCTGAAATCACAAAAGCTGTTTGAGAGGGTCATTTAAAAGACAAAGCCAATTATTTTGACTAAAAAAATCTATCAACTGAATTGAAAAACTACTTTGACTAAATGTTTCATTGAACTAGCCAAGAGTTTGAGTAAAATGACTGATGAACCAACTAGTTATTATGGTATCAAGTAGAAATGTCCAGAATTTTAAACATTTACTAAATCTAATGTTAATATTCCAAAGTACCCTCTAAAATACACAAATGAAATCTTCTAATAAGATTAGTTGTGAAAGTTCATATTCATTTAATGACTTTTATTTAAAAAATGACATTTTGATTTAATAATCATTATAAGTTAAATTTATAATTTAAAATTTTTCAGGTTCAATCTGGAGGATTCAAAACATTTTAGTGAATGCTAAACTCTAAATACTGGAAATAATTAGAACAAACTCCTAAAGTTAATATAATAGCACCTTTTTCTAATTAGGTCTCATAAATGACCTGTGAATATTCAAAACTTTCAAGCTTAAATAGCTGAATATTTCTAAGCAGATATTGAGTAGCTGGCAAGAGATACAAAGATATCTAGCACTGTTCTGTGGGATTACCCTCAAATCAATTAACCTTATTTTGGGCATCTTATAATTTTAGCTAAAGATTTGATCTCTTGTGTAGTCGATATGTCTTAATATTCTCTGGGCTCTGAGAAGACCTAGGAGGACCCCTACTCTGATTCTGCTTCCTAATCCCCTCTTCTACTTCCACTGTCCCCTCAGCTGGAGCACTGCCCTATCATGCATATCTGCTTCATTTGTGTTTACTTTTCTGGGTTGGATTTTATTTGAATAAAGAGCCTTGTGAAGAAGTCTCAAGTTATGGATAAAGAGGAACAACAGGCAGGATGTATTTTCAAAACACAAACACATAAAGATAATTTTTTTAAAGGACGGCTATAAAAGTATGTTTCATTGCATTCTCGAAGAATTTGAATACGCAAGAACTATTTAAATGTCACTGCCTTGTATAAAAAATCTGTCTGAACTGATACACATGGGGATGAGATAGGATCATTCTCAATAGGGAGGCCTCCACCTGCCTACGCACAACATTATTTCTGAATAATAACTTCTATTCCAGACTAAAACATCCTCCTTAATACATCACACTCAGGTCCTACTCCAAGCCAATTTTCATGCTGACTTAGTCTGTGCTTCCCTCCTCAACTCCGTGTGTACACGGAACCTGAATTCCCCTCTGTTCTGTGTTCTACCTGTGCACATCCTGTCTACCCTTTAAGGACCAATTTATATGCTATCTACTCCTAAAGACTTTCTGTGACCTGTCCAGCTTGCACTGACCTCCTACTTTGACCCTCCCAAGCATTTTTTCTTGATCATTCTGATGCTCAAAACTACAGAATCTTTGAATCCTAAAACCGTATCTAACATAATTTTATTCAATGCTCCTATTTTACAGATTAGAAAATGAGCGAGATTCAGAGTGTTATATGGTAAGTACAGGCAGAGCCAGGACGGGGACTCATGCTGGCCTCTGGACTGCTTCTTGGAACCTTGTGATTCCTGCTCTCCCATGTTGCCTTAATCACGTGCACTAGACTGAACTCTTGCTAGTAGTGGCTGCGCTGTCTTGCCAACTAGACTATTAACTTCACAGATGAAGAGAGCTATACACATAGCAAACACCCAGTAAATACACGTTGATTGAATAAATGATGTGCCATCAAGTCATTAAGAGTTTCTTTTGCATTAATTCTAAAAGAGAAAATTTCTCTCTGGAATTAAGTATTCTTAGAATCCTTTCCATTCAGAATTAGACCATGAACAAGGTATCAGACTTGGGAAAGATGTAAATAAAATTTTCCCTTAAGGCTACAGTATTAGGCTGCTAATTTACTAAAATAATCTAAAATCAAAGCCAATAATTAATCATGCTCAGTTTTTAAAATATCTGATTGCCACCAATACAATGTCTAAGAAAGAAATAAAAGTAGCAAGAGAAGTTGAAGCATCCCAGGGAATAAAATTGCTTGAAAGTTATAGTACCTATGCCTATAAACTGGTAGAATCATTTTCAATAAAAATAAAATTCTATTATGATTATTTATATAACGTTTCTCATTTTGGGATCTAAAGAGCTCCATATTTTCATGAGTCCTGTTGTATGCCAATTCGAAAGAAGTGGAACACAAGGAAACCACATGCCTTTGGTGGGTGCAGGATGAATGGGAAATTAGTGTCTTCTGTGGCCATTAGCAGCATCTTTCCCTTCTTGCCCCCACTACAGGATATTTCGGGGAAAAAAGTGGAAATCTCTGTAACGCTCATTTTTCCCAATTCTTCAAAGTACAATGTGTTACACCATTGTAGAATAACTAGGTTTTATTCTAGAAAAAATGCTCCTCTCCACCATAGAAATATCCCTGACAATTCCAATAAAACAAAGGAATCCCTTTAAAGAAACTCTCTCTCTGTTTAGTGCTCACTGATTCTTCCTTATGTATCCTCTTCTCCAGTGGAATCATCTAAAGGATTTTAATTACTAGGGTGTAATTTCATATGATAAATTTTAGGTATTTAGTATTTTGATTAACTTGTAAGTGTAGTGTAAAGTAATAATGAATAGTTTAGGCACCTCATTTATAATCTTTAGTCATGCAGCAGTGGTTAAGCGGTTAGTAATATAGTGTTTAAGAATACAGTGGGCTCTGAGGATAAAATGCTTGGGTTCGAACCCTGGCTCCTTTACTTCCTAGCTATGTGACCTTGGGGAAGTTACTTAACATCTCTGTGCCTCCTTTTCTTCACTCATAAAGCAGGGATAATAAAGCACTTACATTATACAGTTGTTATGAGGATTAAATGATTTTTTATATATGTAAACCACTTGGAACCGTGCCTGGGTCATAAGTGGTCAACAAATGTTAGATACAGTCATGATATAATTACAACCGTAAGTCCTTTTTGGAAGAAGGTATAGTATAAATACATGAATTAGTTTTTAAACATTGTATGAGCTTAATTATCTCTAAAAATATTTTAGCCCTTCTCCCAAAGTGAGATTTTTATTACTATATCAGAAAAGTCATAAAACAAAGATATATGTGCCCCACATATCAGAGGTCATGCTTTAGGGTTATTAAAGTAATGACTAGCTACACTTTCTTAAAAGTACATTTAAGGTAACACGATAAAAGGAACAACATAACCTAACATATTACTATAATTATTTCAAAGAATTTTTTACTAACACATTCTTGAACCCTAAAACACTAAGCCAAAGCCCAGGTCATGTCTTGGATCATTTTTAGATCAATAGAGGAAACTAGATTTCCAAGTGGAAGGTCCATCATTGAGAAGCTCTGTACCCAGAGCCCCTACACTTATCCCCCTCAGCCATCCATCCCAGGTCTCATCATTAGCTTGTCATTACTCATTAACATGCATGGATTGAATGATCCAGGCCTGCATCACATTTGCTATGCATATTGGGGCTTATGAAGTCTGATAATATATATTCAGCTAGAAAAACCGTAAATGATTAGCTCAAAGCTGACAAAAAAAATGGAAATTTTAAGAGAAATAGCAATATATATAAGCCTGTTAGAAAATATATTTTTCTGCCAAAAATTCCTTTATGCTGTGGATTGAGTCAGTCCCCTGTGTACATAATGGCATAAAGAACATCAATTTCACTTTGAAAGGAAAAGCCAATAACATATTACCATTATCTCCTACTGCCAATTATTAATTTAACAAATGTTTATCACGTGCCTTCTATATATAAGGCACTGTGGGGCATTTAAATATCTATCAAAGAACTTGCAGTCCAGTATGGGAGAAATATGTACTCAAATAACTACAAGATCGCCAGTCATAAGTGTACTAAGAGAGGTAGCAATTAAGTGATCCTGGAGGAGTTAATAGCTGAGAGAGATTATTTGCCTCTAAGAAGAATCCCAATGCATATATACTCCTAATGGAATTCATTAAAGATAGAAAAGTAGGAACAAGTTCAGATGGACAAAAGAGAGAAATTCTTGACTATCCTGGTGATAAAACTCTTTCTGGGTTTGAAGAAGATCTATTCTGGATGGTTTGAACATTCATCATTTTTACCCTGACTTGAAATTTACGCACTGCTCCCTTCAGTTACTATTTGAGGTGTCGTAGAAACTAAACTGCAGTCCTTAATAGAGCCCTTAATAATAAGTAAAGTAGAAGCTGTTTCAAACAAATAGTATCAGTTGTTTCCAGGAGTAAAACAGATAACATTTGAAACATCAAGGACTTGTTTTTTTTTCTTTTTCAAACTTACGAACAAAAAGAAAGAAAAAAATCTAGTTGAGTCAGTGATTTTTTATTGTCTCATTTGCGAGATCTTGAATAAAGGGAAATAAGTAGACATTTTTTAACATACCTTAAGGCAAGAGTCTACAAAGTCTGGATTGGCTATCTCCCCAGCCATTCATGTATTTATTGGACACCTGATATACGAAGATTTCTAGTTCAACTATTTCTTTTAGTCTACTACCTACTATTTACTACAGAAAAGAGGTGATTTATGTTTCTCACTTAAAGAAGGCATAGCTACCTCCTAATTTGACATAATTCACATTTGGGAAAATTAGTAAGCTATTTAGAACTTCTTTAGATAATTGGAGGAAAACTATTTAATGATGGAGAGATATAAAGTCTGTTACTATTCCCTGACAGAGAGGTACAGTCAGTACCTGAAATGGAAATACCTCTAGAAGGATAAAATCTACTTCTTGATAAGCGAAAAGAAATCAATTCAATAGACATTATATGCAAACCATTGGGCTAGGGGATGATATGGACAATGGTTCCTGTTCTCATAGAGTTTTCAGTCTAATAGAGGACGTAAGACATATAAACAAGTAACTTCAACACCAGGCAGAATGTGATCAATACCAGAGCAGACAGACTGTTAACGAAAAAGGGGAGATAAATTCTGGCAATGCAACAGGTCAATGCTCTGTGAAGGCGGGAGGTGTCACTTCAGGTGGGCTTTGAAATACGTGAAAATTTTCATATGCAGAGATGAGGGAAAGGGCATTCTGAGTGGAAATGGGAAAAAGGGAGTCATAGGTATATTACGGGAATCCTGAGTGTGTAGAGGCCATAGGGAAACGAGGGTTGGTAATAAACAAATATTTTAGAAAGCAGAACGAGGTCAGATGGTGAAGGACGCTTGAGTTGCATTTTATGGAGTTTAAAATTTATTTTCTGTCAGCCGAAGGGCTATTGATGGTTTTTGAGCATGGCAGTGAAAAGATAGAAGAGTTGTAGAAGGATTAATTTGCAAAGTCTAGATGAAGTGTAGGAGAATGAAGGTAGGATTATCAATTAGGAGCTTACTAAAACAATGTAACAAGGTAATGATGGTCAGCACTAAAGCAGTAGGATTAGAAACTGGAGAGAAGTGAAGAATTGAGGCTGTAGGTTGTGGTGTAAAAGTTTTTGCATCTATTGCTCTTAAATTTATATGTAGGTGAAATAGTTCCCTTTTATATTCTACCAAGGAGACAAAAAGGCCTACATCTATGTCAAAAATTCTAAAAGTTAAAATAGATGATGACTCTCCATAACTCATATGCAATTTTGATGAATCTTTATATTTGTTGTTTTAATTGCTGAAGGAAGAGGGGAAGAGGATCCTAGAAAGCTTGGATATTAGAAAGTGGAAAGATGGGAAGATCGTGAAAATAGATTTCTCTACAGTCCTCTTTGTGATTAAGATGCTAGTAGCAGCAATGGTCACAATAAACTAATAAAGGCGTTGATACTTTGTCTCTGAAAATTTTGTTTATTTTTAATTTTTACTCTATGTTCTTATGTCATTTTAAAGAAAAATATATTTAAAACTGAATATCAAGGGAAAAGGGCATAAAGTGTGGCTACTTTCTCAAGTGAAAAAAATCTAGTATTTCTAGAGAGGAGTTGCAAAAAAGAAGAGGTAAGTCTTTGTAAGAGTAGGTAACATATACCCTTAAGGGTCTTGCTAAGAATCACCAAATAATTGGTGAATTTTTTTAATGTCTCTACCCTATCATCAGCTTGGAGATTAATGAACTCTAAGATATGGCTTCCAAATTCCTGTCCAATCTCATCCTGCAGGTGTTCCTCCTAGGCAGACTGCCCATGCCAAGGCAAAGGAATTATTACCTATTCTCTGAATGAGACCTGTACTTTATATTTTAATCACCTTCGTCATATCTTCATATCCTTTGCATCTATCCTCTCTTTCGTCATCTCTGCTGAATATTAGGATAAAAAACTTAAGATTGCTATTTATGTAAGCCAAAAACTGTCAAATATCAATAATTTCATAAAATTCAACCTACAAATCTACTTCATATTAAGTCTAATGTAAAGCTACATCCGCCACGAAGCCTTTTCTGATTCTCTGTGCGCATGCACACACTTACGTCTTTGACTTCACAGTTTGGTTATAACTCTCTTCATTCCTTTACTTGGTCTCTCGCTTTATCTATGCACATATCCATCCCTCTGTTAGAGTTTTACCTCTTTGTAGATACAGATCATTCAGCAGTTTCCAGCACAGTATGTTGCACATATTAGGTGCTCAATAAATGTTTATTCAACATTCAATGAATGAAACTCATCTCTGCTCCATTCCACCTGCCAAGCCTCTACTAGAAGGAAATGCCAAGTATCGGTTAATTTTTACACTCTAATCTCCAGTTTTACAGCCTGCCCTCAGTAATGGAATATACCAAAAACACAAACAGGGGACTAGCTACATTAATAGACTGATCTGTTGCCTAAAGAAATGTGTTGCTTCCATAGTTGTGAAATTTGTAAGTACCCAAGGCACCAATGAAAGGCAGAAGAAACGTTAATGTTTCCTACACCTTAAAGCAAAGAGTGCAATTATAATGGGAAGGTTTATCTTTTCAGATTGTGGTCATAGAGTATACTCCCTAGAGGAATGTAAATTGTCTTCATTTTCTCTTTATTCAAGACTAAGTAAAAGGTCCTATAAACTCTTCCTGTCTTTTTTAGAATAAGAAAGTACCATGAATAAAGTTCTGTTAAACTGAGTTGTTCAAAATGTATTTTAAGTCAATAAAGGTTAGACTGTAGAATCACAATGGTATTTCCTTAGATATTATCAAATGTAATGATTAAAATATTTATATAATGTCATGATTTATGAGAAACTCAGTGGCACATGTAAATTTGATTGGGTCTTTAGAAATACAATATTCATTAATACCATGAAGCTAATGAAAAAATTTTGTCTTAAATGTTATGATAGATGTCAGTAAATGCTATGAAGAAAAACTTACAATTAATGGCATATCTACAATATGGGCAATTTCAGGCAATGTAAAGTTGTAAATTTTATCAATGTAAAATTTTATCAAATATTTACAAGTCAAGCCTAAATGGCAGGCTAGATTAAAACTGTTTTCAGGTTTACTCATTATAGGAGAATCCCTTATGCCTTTTCTTCAGATAATCCTAGTTATTTGAGAAAAATTTTAATACATATAATATAGTGTACCTATTAAAAAAGAGTAGTAAACATCTTTTTACAGAGGTATGATACATCTTTTCAAAATCCTAAAAGAATAATTTTTAACTTTTGCCCCTGCCCTAGCACACCTGAAGGATATAACATACTTCTGTCAGTAATTGTGGATCATTACTCTAAGAAATGTTACTCCCCAGGAAATACTCAAAAAGCTATCCTCAGCAACAGCATCAGGGCCCTAATGCTTCAATTTTACCGTGGAAACTGATTCTATTTGACCCAATATAGCAATCTTTATCCAGTAAAATGCACTTATATATACGGTACTTTGAGAAATGTACTGAAATGTATTAAAATACATATTGAAACGTATTGAAATATGTGAAGCCCTTAAACCACACATCTATTTACCACTCAATACAGATTTGATCAAGTCCTTGATTTTAAAGTTTCTTGATCCTTACTTCTACTTAATTCAATATGGATATTTTTAACTTACATGGGATTCATTGGTTAACTCCAATAGAAAGTGTTTATAATTATACAAATTCTTCTTTATCTCTTATTTACTGTTATGTCCTAATTGTTGATTAACGACATTTAAAAATATCAGAATAGACTGAGTATTGCTATAGGTTAATGCTGTCCATTGATTTGTAGAGGTTTTGACTATTTTGCAAATTAACATCAAAAATTTCTAGTTAAAAGGAAATATCCAGACAAGATGGGATTTTCTTTTAACTATCTTACAATGTCTATTTAGTACTTGGCGCAAAGCTGTTGAATGAATAATGGTAACTACTAGTATACAAGCATTTAAAATAATCAAAGTATATGATTAGCACTTTATCAATTTCATATGTGTTTGAATAAATTTTTATTCAGTTAGTTGGAATAGCCAGTGGCAAAACCCTCATGCTTACTACATAAATATCATTGTTTTGAATATGTAAAATGAATTCCAAAATATGAGCACAGAATTCTTTATTAAGATGGAAAGACTTAGTTTCATGAGGGCTCAATTTTTGTTTTTGTTTGTTATTATTTTTTGTGTATGAGGAAGATTAGCCCTGAGCTAACATCTGTTGCCAATCCTCCTCTTTTTGCTGAGGAAGATTGGCCCTGGGCTAACATCAGTGCCCATCTTCCTCTACTTTATACGGGACACCGCCACAGCATGGCTTGACAAGTCGTGCATCGGTGCACACCCGGGATCTGAACCTGTGAACCCCGGGCTACCAAAGCAGAGCATGTGCACTTAACCGCTACGCCACCAGGCCGGCCCCATTGTTTGTTATTTTTGAGTAGCTAATTTGTATTGACTGATATCTTGGAAGACATAATCACATCAAATAGAAAATTGTTTAAAAGTTTTTTCAAAGAAATTTCACAGGAAAACTGGTAAAATAATTGATGCTCATTTAGAAAGCATATGACAAATGGAGATTGTGGAAATTCAACTTTATCCATTTCCTTCTAGTACATGTATAAGGAAATGATATAGTTATATTTGGAATTTAATGGTAGATTTATAAAAATTGCAAGTTTAGTTATCTCCATTGTATAAAGTCAGATTGAATGAGAAACAATCCATGTTTCTTAAACATTTGTAACTTTTACAGTAATATTTTGTTTTCCTATTTAGAAAGTATTTTAGTTTAACATATCACAGAAATAAACTAATAAATGAAATTAAAGTTTTAAATAGAAGTTTACTTTTAAAAGAAAACATTTTGTTAGTACTTTTTAAAATGAGAGATGATCTTAGGCTAATAAGAGTAATTAAAGTATTTATATAGTCAGAGAGAAATTATTTACTTATTTCTACCTAAGATTTTATTCTTTTGAAATGATAGTCCTGATTTCTTCCTCTAAAATCTAGATTTTATATTCTAAATTTAAACATATATTAGAGAAACATTTAATTCTTTCATATATAGAAGTGAATAAGGCCATATAATTAAAAACAACTAGAAATGATAAATTAGCTATTCTTTTATCAATTAAGAAATTATAAAACAGATCTTTACTAGTATGGTTCAATTTTTTTCCAATTTATTATTTTTCAAGATTGTTTTCTCTTTTGTAAATTAAAATAACATTTATCAGAAAAATGCCAGTGTTGAATGAATTGATTTTTGTTTTGACTGGATGAGTTTGCACATAACTGCCATTAGGACAGTGTTCAGAATGGTTACTCCAGTTCAACAGATAAAAATCCCGCTTATCTCTTGATGAAAAAGAAAGTATTCCTCCTCCCAGAAATGTGCAACCATGGAAAAGGAAGAGAAAATGTGGAGTGAACAAATGATTCCTCATTCCATATATACCTTGTATAGTTTGCTTTATTCAGAATATAATTAGAAAACACCCTACCAAATTTCCCGTACCTTTTTGCCCTCGCTGAGAATAAACACAAAAATAAATTTTAATTTTTCATCTCAAAGTCAGAAAATAACATTAATCCTAATAATATTTAATAAATCTTATCATTCTCATTTTATTTTCTAAAAATGCAGCCATTTAGTGTTTGATTGCAAAGCAATGTTATTTTCAGATAATTGTAATAAAAGTTTCTCTTCTAAGATACATTGCCAATCTTAAGGGTGAAGTTTATAATTCTATCCTACATCCCAATAGATCTGACCCCAAGGTGGAGTTCCAAAGTTCATTTAAAGTCAACAGAAGTTCTAAGAAATATAACAAAAAGGTGGATTAAGGTTAATGAAACATAATTTTATAAATTGCATGCATATATATGTATATCAAAATTTCTCTAAGATTTCTTGCCCTTACCTTCAGTATTATATTGAAATTTATTCAAATTTATGCAACATTGTTTAAAGGAACTGCATTTTACACGTGATTTGGAGGCTCACTCTCAAATGATTTCAGATAGTTTTGCTGCAGTGCTGATTAAAAAAATACAACAAAATTCTTTAAGATTTACCAATCTATTTGATTTATAAAAATGATAGACGTGACCCAAATAGCTGTAATAAAATGAAAATACAGTGCTAATTACTTTGACCATTGATAAGTAGAAATATATTGTGCCCAATCTCAGAACCAAAATAGTTGCCCACTGAAATAGAATTGGTACCATTCCGTTTTGTGTCTCCTAACTGGAAACTTTCACCAAACATTCAGCTATGGATCTAAGGACCTTTATAGTTCTAATCTGTTGGCCAGAGAAATAAAAGAAAGTCAAAATTACATCTTGATACTCAGCCATTAAGTCAGTTTTGCTGCTGCTCCAAAACTCCTTTGAACCATTCATCCAAAAATTGTGTTTCTGCCTTGTACCTTGGACTAACTTTCAGTCAGAAATGTCAGGATGGGTATACGGGTACACAAAGTGTAGGTCCCAGGTTCTCTCAAATTCCTTCTTTGATAACTTGGGTTCTGGCTCTTTGAAGATATTGACTTCAAAGTCCTACCGTTGGGCCATATTACTATGGCTAGCCCTCCCCGATGTTGCTCACCCATTTTTCTGGACTATTATCTATTTCCCTTTGCCAAACTGTCTTGATGGGATGCTGCCCATTCACTGCTGGCTCTTGGTGAAGCTTTCTCCTGGATATCTTTACAGAGACTGCTCTCCACCAGGATTACACATGGTTCATGTGTAATGAACATTAGGTCTGTCTAATCTCTGAGACAGGTTGCTCTGCTGGAACTATTCCTTTGTTCAAATTAAACCGCAGGACTGACCCAATGTTCACTTTTCTCCTGAACGATGCTTAGCTATGCTCTGTTAGTTCTAAATATGAGAATGGAATAGAGACTGAAAACAATATTTACCTTTTATTCTAAATCTAGTGCATTATGTCCTTCTCTGACTTGTTAATTAACAAAAGGGACCTTAGACTTAATGTTGTAAATTTAAATTTATTGATAGTAAGATAACATTGTGTGACCAATGATTAGTTTTCCTTCTGCCTTTTAAGTGTCTTGCTAATGTTCTCCATTTTCAATCTTCAAAGATTAAGATAATGTTGAGCAAATCAAAGAATGTTAATTTTCACTAGTGATGTCAAACTATTTGGTCATGTGTTGCTTATATAAATTAATTACTTCTATCCTAAGACAGAAGCTGCTTATAGAATGTAGGAGCCCTGAGATAAAGTTTTAAAGTGTGTTTATTAGTGCCAAAGTATTCAAGCATATCACATATGTACTTGATGTACTTATGTGAATGGTCAATTTCAAATTCTGCCAAAGCAGTAAAAATGTATATAACTTTAAAATATATTAAAATATAACTTCCTGTCATGTAAATTACCTTCTAATTAAGTAATATTCTGAAATAACAGTAGACTTAATATAATGAATATCTTTAGTCATAAATTGTCTATAGTCACCAAATATATATCTACTTCCCAAGCCCTATGTCAAAAGCTGAAGTTAAAATACCAGGTATGTAAAAACCTTAATTTTTCCCTGGTACTAGAAGTAGGAAAAAATTAACACTGAATAGCAATATTCATTTTTTAACATTCAGTCAATGACTTTTTGACCCTTAGAGAAAGGAAATTTCTAAGGCTCAACTAGAGTTAGTGCAAATGAAGATGTACCTGCTAATAAAGTATCTTCTTTAGACATAAAACAGAAGCAGTAAGCTACAATATTGTCAGCTAAAAGTTTTCTGACACACTTTGCCTAAATTGTGAGGATTCATAACACGGATGTCAGATATCATCTGTATAGTTCTATAAAAATCCTTCAAAACCCTATAGGAACCCACAAATTTCCACAATTGGCACGGTGGGGATACAACACATTTTCGCTGAAGGCACTGTATCTCTGGGAGGATCTTTTTATTAAGAGGAACCAGAATGAGTGGTAAGTGCCACATATGGGGACTGGAATAATGTAAAAAAGAACAGCAGCCACTGAGCCACACTTGTAGCCCTTAAAAAAAAAAAGACGAGATGATAAAGAGCTGGCATAATCATAAGTTCTGTAGAATCACTTTGGAAAGAGATCTCAAAGCTAACTAGCAAAGTTAATGAAAAAGTTTAGAGATTAAATAAAAATGGAATTAAATCAGAACAAAAATTATGAGGCCCAGAAATGTTAGGAAGAAAAAATTAAAGGTAACTGAAAAATTGTGAATTAGAAAAACTGTGAAAACGTATGTAAAGCTTTTATGTTTAGAGGTTCACAATGCATCTTAATGATCCAAAATATCAGCAAAAATAGTGCAGGCTTAACACGCATGAAAACAATGAGAGAGCACGCCACTTGCTCAAGTTGTCGGTCACTTTCAACTGCTTTCCTCTGAAATATAGAGCCACTCCAATTTCAAATGCTTTTGTCCACAGAGAGATCTAAGATCTGTAGGGATTTTATATAAAATGTCATCAACCAAAGGTGTAGGGTCTGCAAATTCTACATGTGCCTACAAAAGGCAATTTAAATTTTAAGGCAGCCAAAGAGAATAGAAGAAAGAAAGGTAATATTATATACTGGAATATTTTCATTGTTTCATGACAATTCACAATTTATATTAGATTTTCAATATTTTACAAGATGGGGGTCTCGAAGTCCTTTTTAGCTGTCTTTGGTTGCAAAATATTCTTGCCAGGAGAGGCTGAAACTTATCAGTGGGATGATGTAATAACCGAGGTTCTCAAGAAGCAGAGGATGTTGTAAAGATGACTGGGACACGTGATGTATAGAAAAGTTCTGGGGCATGTAGAATATATGTTCAACATGGTAATCAGAAAGATTAATGTGATCTCCATTGCAGTCCTGAAATCACAGTGTGCTACTCCTTTTATGCAATGCCTCAGCCTTTGATTTCCTTACCCTACAGTTTTGGCTTCCTAAGGACACAACAAATTTATTTTCTACTCTTATATGAACCGTATTAACATTTGGATTCTATACAGAAGATCATTAGCTCTTAAGCTTTAAATATTTGCTTTAATAAGAGGGAGAAAATAATAATTACCTGCAACTAATATGGAATATTAACAAGTAGAACTATGAAATGACATTGAGGCTGAGAGGCTTCAGGAATGACATGTAAGAAATGATCTGAAAACTCAACAGTAGGAGACTCTAATAATCAGAGAGGGGAATGAAATGACAATGGAAGGCTTTGTGCATAAAGCCCTCAATACAAAACCAGCTCAGGAAGAACATTCGTTTTGATCTCTGGAAACAAAATTTGAAAATATAAAAATGGAATCTCATTTAACATTTTTACCAGATCAAAAAGGCAAATCTGAGCCAACTTATTAAGACTGGGGAGAAACAATTGCTTAATAAAAAAGAAAAAACTGAGTTGAACTAAATATGGTGGGGACATCATTAAATTTCTCTTTTTGCCTCAGGTTTGGAAGGAGACAGGAAAGGATTGATTCTACCAGTATGAGTTCACCTTCCAGGTCTACTCCGAATGTTTCCTTTTCTTTTCCTTCATTTAAGTCTAACACATGGGAGAAGAGAGTAAGTTCAAATTATTTCTGCCTGAACACAGCATCAATCCTAACTCTTTAAGTAGTTTTTTAAAGATGTTTTTAAAACATCAATATAAAATGGGAATCTAAAGTAATTTTTAGTCACATTCTATAGAACTCGGAAAAGTCAGGTAATCAGGGAATATTGGCACTGAGGTGCATAAAGGAGGTTTTTATTTATTGTAATGATATTCAGCTCAGACTCTTAAAGGAAGTATCCTTTACATTTGTTCAGACCATGGAGGGCTCTAGAACTCTTTCAACAGCAGTGGAAAATAAAGATTTTAAAAATCTATTTGACTGAAAAGAATCAAAACAAGTCTCAAAAAATTATTATGTAGACTCTGTATAATTCTACCTGGCTTTAACCTTTCCTACTTTTTGCTAAAATTCCCTTGAACATTCATCTGATTAATCCTGCATTAATCTCAATAATTTTATTTCTTTTTCAATTCACCTTCAACAAGATAAATAAAATTTAACAAGGTCTGGAAGGATAATCATGAATGAGGTGAAGGGGCCTGCCACTTTCTATTCACATAAATTTGGACAGTTATTAAAATACATATTAACTAAACAATTAAAATTAAAAATAAAACTTCACAAGCGTACTCTATCAATATTTAGAAAGATCTCTTAGCTCCCCCATAAAGATGAATGTTATATTTACTTATCTCTCCTTCCCCAAATCTCTATTCTCCTTTCTTTTTCAGGGTTCTAAGAGAATCCTGGATTTCACTTTTGTAGGGATTACCTCTTGAAATCAAACCATTTCAAATTAACTGTCACTTCCCATCTGATTCTTTGTAATCAGTATCACATGGTTATTGAATGCTTACTTTGCATGGTATAATGTGTTAGACACTATGACATGTCTAAAACATAGTCTCTGTCCTTAAGCTAGGGACATCTGCAAAATGAGCATGCATGTATGCACGAACAGGCATGTGCTCACACACACAGCGAGTTATTCCAGATAATGGTACAAGGAGCGAGCCCCTCAGTAGTGTGGAGCAGAATGTAGGTCCTGACAGCAAAATTATCTGGGAAAGCCTCCTGGGAAAATAGGAATAAGCCCTTAAGGAAAGGTAAAATTTAGGTAAGGGAAAGGACTAGGAGCAGAAAAAGGAAAGGGCAGAAAGGCAAACAGTTAAGGCGAAAGAAATGCACTAGTTTGGCAAAAGCCTTCATTCAGGACATTCTAAGAGTAAAAACTGGAGTGGAGGGACAGTGTTAAATATGGAGGGTCAAACAAGGAATATGGATGACAATTTGGCATCTCTTGTTCTCCAAAAATAATTTATAAGAAGCACTAATCCATAGCTATTCTACTCTTCTAAAGCTTCAGAACATCTCCTCCACCAGTCTCAGGAATACTTCTATATTCTACTACGTAGGATTTTACTATTTTGGAGTTGAATAAAAGGACTAAACCAAAAAACAAAATTTAAGTGTTGTTTTTTCCTGAATCTAAGGACATTTATGTTCTTGGATTCAGCAAGTAAATGCTGAACTCATCATTTTCCCTAGTGAGCCTGCCCTCTTGTGTCCTCTATTTCTCTTTGTGGGCTATTAAAGTTGCTGTGATTTTTTTCCTAATTTTCCTCTTTGTCCCCAGCATTCAATCTGTTGTCTTGTTCTGGTATTTCTTTTCACAGCCATTCTTTCACCAATTTCTTGTTCTCCACTCCCAGTTTTTTACTTAAGTCAGATACTTCACACTGCAAGAATCAATCTTCTGCTTCCCGTCTCTCCCAACCCCAGAATATCCTACCATACATGAGCTTCATTCACTCATGGTTCCTTCAGTACACTTTCAGATTACTCTTCCTAAAGCACAGCTCTGATCGTGTGAAACTCAAGCTCATAACATTAACAGGCTCCGTAACTGACTCAAACAAACACCATAGCTTGATATTTAAGATGCTCGACAGTCTGGTCCCACTTCATATATTCTAAATTCTATTTTCCCTTTTTATATTCTAAATTCCTCTCAAATCTAATACTCAATGTTTCCTAGGCACCTATCAGGAGTTCCTTTTCTGGGTTGATACTGTTCTCTCTATTTGAATTGTTTACTGCCTACAACCTCAGATAACATCTTCTTATCTCAAAAATCTCTGATTGACCCTGAGTAATGTGCTCCCTACCATGAATTCCTGTCTCATATTGTTTCATTTTTACGGATCTGCTTACTTCATGAATTATAAGAGGAGGTGGGAGGAAAAGAAAAGGAATGGTCAAAGAGACTAATCACACATTTATGGAGTGCCTAGAAAAATGTATTAAAATGTGAAATATTTTAATATTGTTTATACTCTCATTTATAGAAACAATGAGGTATTACAAGAAGTAATATAAACCAGAAACTGTGTACACAGCTCTACGAGGGACATAGGGAGCAATTCTTATGTTCCAGGCACTCATTTCATTTGCAAGAATCCTATGAGGTAGGTATTATTATTACTTACCTCATTTCCAGCTGAGAAAACGGAGGAAAGAAATGAATCCTACTCAGCTATTAAGTGCTAAATCTGGGACTGGAACCTCTACAGTTTGTCACCAGAGCCCGTGTACTGAAACCACGAGGTCTTTCTGCTTCTCGTTCACAACTGCACCAGCATACCCACCCCCCTTCCAAAGCAGCAATATCAATGACAAGTACCATGACTTCATTTCAGGACACACAGTATGCTATTTATGTTTTATAAAATTTCTTTCATTTCTGTTTAATTTTCAGAGTACTTTGAAGTGCATTCAATTATATGCAGTCAAATTTGGATTGAGAGAATTAGATAAATTTTTTGTTTGCCTCATAATGTACATAAAATGCCTAACATTCTTTAAGTACAAACATCTTTAAGACTCTATATAGATGAAGATACAGAACATTGAAGTGATGTTCCATCAATAATATTTGACACCTAATATACAAAAACTTAATGATAGCAGCAGAAACAGATTCAAAGAATAAACGTTGACAATATTTGGCAAGGTAATTAAAAATCTGATTACAATTTGTATAATTTAAGAAAAGACAAGATTTGATCTTCCTCTAATTTTTATCTTTTCTGAGATCTATTTCCTACAAGCTGAGAGAAGCTTTCCTTTTGTCTCTATATAGAAAACACACATGAATATTTTTCACATGCACTAATTCATATAAGCATAACACGTACGCTATTTTGACTATGAGCATTTTAGTTTTATATACCCATAGTGGCAGTACATCAGACATTAAATATACAATTTTTATATATTGTTTTACACATATTATTTTTTTCTCTGAGATATTTCACAATTAAACTGTAACTAAATTAATAATAAAAGGAAGAATCTAAAATTGCCAAAAGAAAAATACTACTAACCTAACAATACCATAATTTAGCCCAATTACTATTTCAGGTCCTAAAATATAATGTTTAATAAACTATTTTATTGAATCATTAATTTTTTATTTTAATATTCTTATCACTGGACAATTATATTAAAAAATACTTCTTTACATATCCTCTTTCTATGATCTGTAACAATCACTATATACTGCTTATTAGCACAGGGAGTTGCATCAACAGCTTAAACACTTTTATTATGAATGTCTTTCGTTTCCCTGAAATAGGTCTTTTTTTAAAGGAGGAAAACAGGATCTAACTCTTGTTTGCTCTTTAAAGTTTCATTGTTTTAGCATTTTATACAGGGAGTGAGCGTTAGCATACTCAGGAGGACTGCTGAAAGGAAAGGGCCTCAAGCTACCCACTGCATGGCTGAGGGGACAAAGCAGGGATATAAAAACTTCTGTCTGATTGCTCACTTCCCTTGTTTTAGAGTACTGCGACTCTCAAGAGCATATATTCATGTTCTTTCTACTTCGAGTTTTATTACTTCTTTTGTATTATTTAATACATCTAAAGACACTTCCAAAAGACAAATTTTTCCATTTTGAAAAAGTAATGGTTTGGAACCTGATAAAACACATTAATGTTCACAGTGTGTTTTTCGCAAAGGTGATAGAGTAAAAGTGCTATAAAGCAATTAGGCATATGATCTGAAAGACATTAATAAGTCAAACAGAATAAGATGTTTAAAAAGTCAACAAAAATAACATCCTGTGAAAGGTCAAATGGAAATGGGCGTGGATAAAGACCACATTTCTCTTTCGGGTCTTTGACTAGATATTTAATACAAAAATAGGAGAAGAAAATAGAAAAATGAGAGAAAGTCATTTTTCTCACCTCAATAACCTGAAACTAGAAGTATACGATGTTTAACTCTAGGAAGTACGGATGTAAGTTACTGAATGGTGTATATACTTCATTAATCAGATTCTAATTTTTTTCCCCAGAATTCTAAGGTCTCCCGGGGTCAGTACTTTTTAGTAAACAAAAACTGATAAGCTTGGCCTATTGAATAAGGACAGGCATTTTTTAAAGTGTCATACACATTTCTGAAATCCACAATACATCAATTTTTAATACATCTACTCTCTCAGCTCCATTAAAAAGATGGTAAGGGAAAGATTTTAGAGTAATTAATGATATAGTTAGCTGCTAAATATTAATAGGCATCGTAGTCTTGCATAAAATATAACATATAAACCTTGCCAATACAGACGCACCAGTAATTAAAGTTGAATATGTAATTACACTGATTTATAAGACAGGCAAAAAGTTACACTTTACTAGCTTCTATGTAAACTGTGGGTAACAGTTAAACTTTGCATTTTACGGTTTATAAAAACGGGCGATATCCTGACTACAGTTCATAAATGGTTTAGAGACCTGTAATAGTAGTAAAAATTACGACAACTTATTCCATCATGAATATTCTTATTGCACCATACAAACCAAACTGTGATAATGACCCATAAGATGTAGACTCATCTTCGACACTACTTTACATCCAAGAGAACCTTAGTAGTACTAAGAATTTGTACAGGACTGCTGGTACAACAAGTATAGGACATTAGAGAGAATCTAAAAGATGTATTAAAACTGATTTTGATATACTTTTTCATATCACGAACATGGTGCAATTTAACGCCACTTAAACTCGTATTTTTTACTTATATACCATTAAAAACTTCAGAAGAACACTCAACTTTAGAAGCATATGAATATAGGTTCTTCCCCTTACAGAGTCTGTTAACCACACTTACATGTGCGGCTGAGGTGAGCAGCCCGGACTGCTGTTCCCATTGCTGTCGATGTGATCCAAGGAACCATTGAGGTCTTCGTGGACAGCCTGCAGTAGGCCACTGGACGCGTTATTGATCAGTCCGGGGTTACTTAGCAAAGGTAAACTGCTCTCTGCCAAGGCAGCCTAGTGAAATGAAGAGGGTGTAAAACAACTTTTGAGATGGCCTTTAAAATAATTTTTAAAACATATATCTTCTTTCAATGGGTTTGAATCATGACGCAGATATTTTAGAATAAAATAAAACGTATGGGAAAGGCAAAGATTCCTAACTGAAAACTTGCGGCAGAGAAACCAAGGAAATTAAGTGTGATACTAAAATACAAACAATAGTTCTCCCAGCAAACTTTCTCACTCAGGTTTCAGCCTTCCGCATAATGAAATGTTGTATCCTCACATGTAGTGAAACACCCCAAGATAATATAAACAGTTGTTCTGCTTTTTAAAAATGACCAGAACTTAACTCAAAATAAAGAAGTCCTGACATTTGCCTCCTCTGCATAAAAATTATATATTATAATTAAACTTTAAAGTTTTTGCCACAAGCACCACGTTCCCCAACACTATGATGTGAAATCATTTATGACAGCCTGGATAAATATTAATGCACAGCCACATGCATTTGCAAAAGCTTCTATCAATCTAGCATTTGCAGGAAAACCGAATGTTCCAGATTTTGCCACAGGGTGTCCTTCTTGCTTCTTCACATCAAAAGTAGCTTGAATTAGAACCAGTGCTTCCTATAGTACTAGGTACTACAACTTACTTGGATGATAAACCAACTATTAAGAATAATCACAATCACACCTAAATACAAAGCAATGTCAAAAAAGAAAAAAAAAAGGCAAAACATTCAAATACAAGGATAATGGGAAGGTGCATTTAATGATATTACCTGCAAACTGGCATTCAGAGCTGCTCCATAGCCTAAACTGGTAGGTATATTTTTTACTAAAGTTGGGCTTCTGGAAGAAAAAATATAAAGGTGATTTATAAGTCAAAATATAAAATATGTGGATCTCAATAATCTCAGCTAAAAAGATATGTTCTGGCTTGTGACCTCACACTACTAGTCCGGGGTGGATGTACCTAAGGCCACAGAAATAAGGTGATAGGGTTCAAATACATAATTCTCTACATACTATGTATTGACTTGGTCCAGAAATATGAGGAGTGAAACTTCAGACTATGGTGTGTAAGCAAACTGGAGCATGACCTAGAGGATCCCTAAACCTGTTTCTAACTACGTGAAGGTTTTATTTCCAAGAAGAACAGCATTCATATAAAATTTTAAAAATGTAAATATACAACACAATTACCAATTTGATGCAATCAGAAAATAATTAATGGTTAATTTCTAGAACACCACGAATTAACATAACAAATTACCATAGTTAATTAAATGACAACATAATGTATTAACTATTTCTTGAATGCAGAAATTAGCACATACTTGACAACAGAAATCGAAAGTGAAGGGACAATAGTAGGTAAAATACATTCAAGTCATGTCTTCACAGAAGCAGTAGTGGTTTGGGGAGGCAGGTAAATGTACGAGGAGTTAATTTATTGGACACAAAATGTGCTGTATTATATTTCTGACTTAAGTTTGGCAGTCTTGTTCTCTAGAAAAAAAGTACTGATTTCAAACTTCCCAGAAGGTAATTTTCTCACACTACCATATCTTGACCATCTTAACAGCACTGAATAGAGAGCTGACATGGCTAGGGAAAAGCAGGGTGGGTCCAAATAACAAAGTTTGGTCTGGAAAATAAAGAGTATTTGGGAAACAAAATCACTATTTTTTTAATAAAATCTTTTCATAAATTCTTTATAAAAAGGTACTTTCAGTAACACCAGTGTCTGCAACATCAGCTTTATTTAAAATAGCCTTTTGTGCTCTCTTAGAGGCTATAGTATTGTATAAAAACAGGCAGGTGTCTCCCTCTAGAAAGCATTTCTAACCTGAAAAACAATTTTTTCATACAAATAGAATACTGATTTGGTGACAACAGTAACCA
>NC_080742.1:65803398-65805898 GCF_020826845.1 Diceros bicornis minor | reverse complement strand
CCTCAGCTATTAATTGCACCAAATTAGAAAACTATATCAGAGGCAAAATTATTCTTTCACTTGTCATTTTGAGAGAGGGAATTCATTCCATTCAAGAGGCAGGTTAAAAAGAGGGGAAGCAGATACTAATCTGCTTATGTCATGTAAATAAATGGTCCTTGTGCTATCTGTAAGGAACTGTGCAAGGGGAGGCATCTTCAAACTGCTGGAAAAGTAGTTACCTTCCAAGTTGCTGCATTACGCCTGAAGTAAGCAAATGTCCGTGTAAACCAGCTGTAAATTTCATTAAGTGTTAACTGCCTGTCAGATGACTCCATGATAGCCTGAAATGAGACAAGATACATAGTGACATAAAATAATGGTTTACTAACTAGACTAGATGACACTTTCTCATCCAAGCCTTACTTTAAGCATTAATGAAGTTTAATTTAATCAGGCAAAGTTAATTTTCCTTCTACTTACCTGCCTTATGAGAGTTGCATAAGTAAATGGAGGTCTGACATCTGCATTTTTATAAAACTCGTAGTTTGGGGCAATCTCTATAAAAATAAAAACTAGGTGTTAATTCTGCTAATAATTCATATTATAGACAATTGATTTTTCATATTTTCCCCTAGCATTGGTGAAGTGATTCAGTGAGAACGCCACTGACTAGTGAAAGCACAAAGCATGACAGTGGAATTGAATTATATGGAAAAGGCCATTTCTGATGTGAAGTGCAAATGAAGCGTCCCCGAGTTGTTCGCTGTACTTCAGGAACTGTGCGACCAGCTGGCCTGAGGATTTTTTGAACAGCCAGGTCCTCTTTTAAGCGGGTGGTTTAGGCATGTTCTTACAGGGACTTTTGCCCCCTGCCATAATCTTTGCTTTTCTCTTCTAATACTTAAAGAACAATAGGATCCTCTCTCGGCATCTGTGGCCATCTAACAAAGGAAACACAAAACCCTCACAAGCGCCCATGTTGAAAATAACTTCACTTTTTGTACAAACGGGGCTCTGGGCTAATAAGGGTTAAAATGTGTGACTGTGATTATCCAGATGCCCCGGGGCAGGGAGTGAGGGGTGGAGGGAGAGGGGAGCAGGGTAAGAGGGAGAGAAGGTAAATTTGTGTTCCATGCAAACTTTGCCTCACGTACGCATCTGAAGCAAAGTAGCCTACAGGCATTAGGAGTGTGGTAGGATTTGACTTGGGTAGCACCTTGATAAAGATTGATTCATGGAAAGCCTGAACTGTCTTGCATAAAGCAACGGTGCTTCGAATATGTCCTTTTAAACGACTCCTCTCACATGGCATTATTCACAGATGTTGTCCTGCTACAGTCTTCCCTTGGAGATCAAAGGATCTCATTGAATTGAGGTGATAATATGGGCTGCCCTGCCAACACACCTCTCAATGTCTCTAATGGGGAGAGCTTTCTTTCCTGAACAACCATTCAGAACAATTCATCATGACGTGCTTAGGGAATCGCCCCTATCCGCATTTACCAGGAATAAAACAATTATCACTCCATAAATCATGACTTGAGTTTCCATGTGCTCTGGAATGGCTCATGTACAGTTGCTTCGGCTATAGTTTTCCTCTCCCAAAGTAAAAGAGCTCTACTGAGCATTCATATCCTACCTGATGACATGGGAATGTTGTATTTGTCTGAATGTCGCCTTCGTATGGCTCCCACATTGGGCACACTGGCTGGGGTGATTACTGAGGGTCCCTGGGTAATCGGGGTGACTGGGGCCGTTGGTGTGGTAGGGGTTTGAGGTAAGCTCTGTGGGGATGTCTCCAACATGTTCTTCGACATGGTGACACTAGACACCAGATTTAGCTGCAAAGGCCCAAGAGAAGGGCAGGAAAAAGGTAGAGACAAGAGAAAAAGACTTAAAAAGGTTTGACAAATGAGAGTGGATTCACTTCTACAGCTGTGTTGCCACTAATAAGCTGCAAAAGGAAGCAGCCAATCTCAACTAATTACAGGATGAAATTGTATCATAAGAACTCTAATTAGAGGATGCTGTTAGAGGTTATCTAATAATCTACTGCAATGTTACTTAGGACTAACTCCTTCTTGTCCTACCAGACTACAGCGAAAGTATATTTCCTTCAATAAAAGCCAGTTGCCGATTATTGACTGCCCCTGTTGTTAAACAGGTCTAGCCCCCAGTGAAGCAACAACAGCAGCAATAATGAAGGATGCGATGTTTTCAACCAACAGGACTTAAAGTAAGTTGCTATTCTGTTGCCGCCAGAATTTTTTTTTCCATAGTCCCAAATCTCAGCTGAGAGGCTCCAGCCAGCTGGAAAATTTTACACTGACCTTTAGTCTCCTTGCTAATTTGGTGGAATGGTAATGACATTACTACATATTCAAACAAAATTGTCTTAATTGCAAATTAGCCGGAGGAGGCTGAAAATTTTCAAATTAAATCTGATTGGAGATGGAGAGAGGGAAATGGAATTTCCTCACTAACAATCATTTGTGGCATGTGTTAACAAATATAATGA
>NC_080742.1:65798398-65800898 GCF_020826845.1 Diceros bicornis minor | reverse complement strand
TAACTCATACAATATAGTCTGTCTTTTATCTCCTCTACTACAAAAAAAAAAAAGATCTTTTTTTACCTAAAGAAATGGAGAGAGAATCAAAGCTGGCAATCACTAATCACCAGGCTATACAGGGGCCTTATTAAAAAGTATCCCCACAAACTTTCATTAAACTAGAGTTACCCAGTTGATTACCCTAAGTTTCTGTGCAAACATTAGCTGAGTGAGATAAAGTATATTCTTTTCAACAGTCTGTGTATCTGACTACATTACCAGGTTGCGCTTAAATCTCCTATATATTTTTGAGAGAAACTGCAGTTTTTATTTTCTATAATCACCCATTTTCCTTTGTCATAAGCTCTCTAAATTAACACTATGTGTACTATATAGTAAAACATATCAATATGTGAAATACATCTTAACTGAAATAACAACCGAAGAAATAGGGCAAAATTGGGTATAAAATGCTATGACATTTTTGACAAAATATTTGATAAAAAATCTATTTATATGTATCTTACGATTGATCTAAGTCCTCTTCGGCATACCACATACCTTTCTATTTGTGATTTGCACTGTTACAGCTTTTTAGGTTGCTCAAAGTGGGTTTCCTTTTAATATCTGGTAAACCTATCACAGAAAGATATTCTCTCTGGCTTCAGCCTCAAGGCGGTGATTTGTGCACTGATAGGTGTACTTTGTTTAGTGTCACCCATGGTGTAGATTGGATAGATTTTGTAAAAGACAGCATTACTTTAAAAGAAACATACAATTTGACAAGCGATTGCATTTTACTTTCACTTTATTGCCATATTTTTCATCACACTCATTGTTTTCTAACTGTCACTAAATTGTTCATTTTCTTAGTCTGTTACATCGGTAGAGCTATTTACTGTTTATAAAGCAATATGCACTTACAGGTTTGGGAGATGGTTTGGGCTCTGAGGGTCGCATGTGCAAGTGGGTCATCATTGCTTGAAGACGTTCACGTTCTTTAGAAAGCTGTTAAGAAAGAGTGAGATCAGAAGCATTTTAGAAATGACTGATACAGCTATTTTATTGCAGTGATACATCTTATCATGGAGCTTGTCTGAGAGTAATGATTGCTGCATATAAAAGTCTGTGTCCGTAGGAACTTACCTGGGAGGAAATGCAACTTTAGCTGTGGAGGGGGGAAAACTTTTACAGCTTGCCTTATGTTAAAAGGTCAGAGAAAACAAATAACACTTCATCTTTTTGTCAATAAGAGAATTGAGGTCACAGTTGCCTCGACAGTAACAAGTTACTGAAACCATAAATTAGAAGGCCCATGGTGTCTCTTTAAAGTCCTGTGGACACTGTTAGCAATGGACTAGTGCCAACAGCTGTGAAGGGGTGAAGGGTTCTCAAAGCGAAGTGCCTGCCAGGATTGTCGACACACTTCATGCATTCCCACTGAGGTCCAGTTAGTGCCCCCTGCAATCTGCCATCATCAATCTAATTCAATAGAGTGACAGAGACCAGGCAGTGTGAAACGCTGAACTCTGCCACGGAGTCGGCATCTACATTTGCACTGGGTCTCATTACAACTGACGGACCTTACTTTTCCATCAGTCAGACACAGCAGAATAAAAAAAAAGAGGCATAATTGGTTACACTGCAGACTGCATCATCAGCTGAACTCTTAAGTTTTAGTCTACCTTTTACAAATGGTAAACAGGTTTACCAAAAGCTTTTTAAACTACAGCAGCAATGATGCCTTTTATGTGTTCTTCATTATTTTACAAGTTAAAATAAAATATTTTTAGTAGCTCTCTGATAAAAGCAACGACATGATAAATTTAAAACAATTGAAGACGTAAAGTGTGAAGAAGAAGAAATTGTGTTTAATTAAATGAAACAAAGTACTATTGGTTTGATTGAGAAAAAAATAATCTTTAAGATGAAATTTTAGACGAAGCCTTAAAGGGTTAGTAAAAACATAACAAGAGTGATACTTAGGCTGATATAATTGCTTTCTGATCAGATTTATGAATTCTATTTATTTTTGGTCAAATTCTGTTTCAGTATTAACGGAAATGTTTTTTTAACTTAAATTAGCAGCTTTCGATACAACACATTTATCTGTGATAGTATAAATGATTTGCCATTATTCTAATAAAGACGAGTCTTAAGAATTTTTGCAAGTTCTTTTAGTAAAAATACACTAGAGGTAGAAAAGAAAAAAGTGTTTTTTCAGGGTATATTACAGTCATGATATTGTAAAGTCTTTTTGCTATATGCATAAAATCTCATGGAAAAAATCAAGATTAGCTCATGTAAAAACTGTCTCCGCAATAGAATCGTATCCAATTGGGGGGTTTGGTCTAACCTCTATCAGGGAAAACTTAGATTTGATTTTGTGGGGATATCTAAATGTCTACGATGTAGTCTAAAGGTTATATGAGTCTAAGCGATCAGTACATTAAACTATAGCAATCCACACTGAATTATCAATCATTGCCATCATTATAAACAATCTAAAATTCCATGT
>NC_080742.1:65770898-65793398 GCF_020826845.1 Diceros bicornis minor | reverse complement strand
CTTTCCATTTGGTGCTGGACAAAAATAAAGGGATTCTTTCAGTTTCGGGATGTAACACAAGTAAGGGAATTTGGGACTTAGTACATTTTCTACTTTCTTTTTTATTTAACTACTTTCTTTTTTATTTAACATATGTAGGCTAAATAGAAATAATGGATGGTTTTCTTTTATTTCAAACCAATGGATAAGCTACCTGATACCAAAATAAAGCTCAAGCTATACAATTTATTTGTATGTATTTTAGAAATAAAAATACCATAACAACATTTTCTCAGAAAATGTTTATAATAAACAGTGGAAATATAAAATTTCAGGAAAGTGAATAAATAAGAATACTGAGAGCTAAAAACCTTTCACGGTGTGTTGACTTGTCTGACATTTGTTTTTCCAACACTCTCAATTCTCCTCATTATTATAAAAAAGCCACAAAGTTTTCTTTCCAAGAAAATTTGTATAAATGGTGATACCTTAATTTCACTTTCCACATAGACACTACATACATTTTTTTCTGAATAACTGAAATTAATTTAATAAAATATGTTATTTTATTTCTCTTCAAATTTCCCACATATTTTAAGAAAAAGACAATACCAGTACGGAAATATGTCTAATTAATATTTCATTTCAGTGCAGTATACTAGCATTAGCTCTATTAACAGAATTTATCACAGATCTTTGAGTTAGAGAATCTAAAGCATATCATAACAAAAATAGACTAAAAGAAAGGCCTTAAAATCTACTGTCATTAGTTCTGTCATCCCTATAAAGTTAATGGGTTGGAAAAATGGTCAGTCTTTGGAACCAAAGTTGATATTTAATTGAAAGGAAATGCTTTTTTAATTGTAATTTCTTCAGTTTTTAAAAAACACTGGCATGAATATGAAAAAGAACCATAGAGGGTAAAATGAGGATTCATACTCATCTGCTTATTAGCAATAAAAAATATATAAATATCTGAGATGAATAAAAATCTTCCTTTCCATGTGCTAGCACAGGAAATCATACTAAAGGAAAGATATGTATATTTTCTTAAAGATTTATTTTGAATTTTGTCAGAAAGAACAACTTGGAGCAACAAAACGTATGGTGATTGGGCTAGCTCCATGGCTTAAATTACCATACTGAACGAATAGTAACAATAGTCCTCTAAATAATCTTGATGGTAAGGAGTAATATAACATATTGATAAGGAGTAATATATTCAAATGAAGAAATATGAAATTAGTTGTTAAAAGAATTCATATCCCTATATTCTGTCTTTTTTTTTTAACAAATATTGCTTTTCTTAGAGAGGAAAACTTGAGCCGTTACCTAGAGAGGAAAACTTGAGCAGTTACCTAACATTTTAAATGCTCTTTTTGCTTAGAACAGTCTAATCAGTTTCATACCCAACAAAATGGCAGCTCACAACTGTTTTGGTATAATAGAAGTACTAATTTTCATTTAAGGCCGTTTACAAAAGCCGTAGTAGTATATGAAGCAAATTTTGTTTTAATTGGTCAGAACAAGAAAAGGTTAAAAAATCACTGTGGAAGTCTTACTGTAATTCAGTTATAAAGTTATTATGATGCCAAGTACTTGTGCCTTGTTGTTAAGGTGCTTTTGCTCTATACCCTGTAGTCTACCATTTGTAAACACATCTTCTTGATGTTTCTGCCAACATCCTGGCAACAAAGCAGTGCAATTTCAAATGAGCTAATTAACTTAATTGTTGATGAAGCATGAAACAGTTCATTCACCCTGTTAGCTGCTCCATGACAACATAAGAGTTGCAGCCTGTGAAGTTACTCATCTCCATAAACCTATCTGTAGCTCTCTGTTTAGATCTCTTGTATCCCGGAATTGTGTGTGGAAAACGTTTCATGAAAGATGCGTATTCTCATTTGAAAAAGAACCTCCTGAGAATTAAAAATAAGTATATATATCATCATATGAAGAAATTAAAGACACATAAAGTTTTGATTTTAAGCTAGAGAGGGCATATAATCTATCATACAAACATATGGCTATGTATGTTCCTTTACGATTCTGAGGGCAACAAGTAACAACGTGAATGAAATACAGTTATTTCCTAAAATTTTAGCTACTATTAACTTTCTTTTTTTATTCTTGTTGTTACATATATATTAAATGTTATTATTTAAATAACAAATATAAAGTCTGCAATTAAAAAAATAAACCTGTAAAATATGTCTGTTTACAAATATATATATTATATGACTTCTCACATAATTTTGCTTGAAATTTTTATTAAAAACTTGAGATTTAGGTGAATCCTGCAACTATGCCTCCCTGTTATTAATGACACTATTATAGTAAGGTAATATTTTTCATTCATTCAAAAACCTTTAATGAATGATTTGTAAAATATTTTCATGAAAAGGTAACGATGAAGAGTTAACCTTCTTAGCCTCACTTTGCTAATCGACTTGTTGGAATACACAGAAAACTTAGTGTGTCTTACGATGGACCTTTACTGTCCTTCAGCTTTGAGTATTTACAACAACGTGCCTAAAACTCCAATACAATCCACTCCCTCCCCTCAAAAAAGTAAAGAACCTACTTTAAAAACTGTCCAAAATCTTCACAAATGCTTTCACAGCCTGGCCATTTGCAAACTCCATGGCCATAGAGAGTGTGAGAGGCCCCAGTCTCCTCATGTGACGAGCTGTAGCAAAAGAACATGGCATCAGATTCATCTCCAAAAGCCATAATCGTTGCAGGCTGCTGGCGCCTGTCAGGTTACGATCAGTGACAAACAGGTCAAAACAGGTGAACTCAGCTCAGAGCAGTCAGAAAAATTTAATCGTTCTATTGAATAGTTCAACTGCCAAGGCTAGATGATGTTCCAATTAGAGGAGAAATAGAGCCAAAGATGACTGTTAATAAAGGATGAAAAAGTAAGAGGACTGTATAATATCATATGCTAATCCTGCCATATGACCTTAACGTAACATTTACCTCTAAATAAAAAATATATATTCATATGTGGTCAAGTGAAAAAAAAAACATGTATTTTTAAGAAAGTAATAGGACAGTCACCATAATATTTTTGAAATGCTCTTTTTAGAGATCATGTGGACCTTTAGGATCTTTTAAACTGTTTAATATTTATGTGCGAATGTGAACCATATATATTTCTGCTAGTCACAGTTGATTAAAAAAATTCTACTTTGGAACAGTCTTCATTAGCTATATCCTTCTACAGTTATCAAAGACTTTTGATAAGTGAGTATTATAGCAGATAAAGAGATCCTAGAGAAATCAACCAACTTCTGACATATATAATCATCAAATTAATCTCAATTAAAACAACAGCGTGAAAGCAACGGAGGCGTACCATTTTATAATAATGAAAGCTAACAAGAAAAATTTTTCATGATACTCAAATGAAGACCAGAAACATCACCAAATTATAACGTTCTATTTTAAACTGTACTGTAATTAAATACATGTTTCTCTTTGCTTATAAACTCCATCATGCCACAACAGAAAACCAAATCAGAGCATCCATCTTCTGATATATTATGCCTGTGTTTATATGTTTATATACATCTATTCTCTGATTTCTAACCACATACTTGAAACATATGCTAAGGGGGATATGTATGCATCTTTAATTGTTTGTAACCAGTTAAGTTAAAAAATGTTAAAATGTTCTCATAGCATTGGGTTAACCACAATATCTTAGTCATAAAAATATATTGACACAATAATTCCATGGGCATTTATTAAAAAATAACTCTCTTCAGGCAAATTCCCCACTGTAGCCATCAAACTGCTGGTATTTGAACTGCTTTTAGTGGTGAAAAATAATATATGAGATGAATAATCGAAAGGCTTCTATTTAATTTGTTGTTCCACACATTTTGCCCCTGTTAAGTACAAATCATTATTTTTAGTTTTATCAATGTGAAAGTAAAATTTGGTGAGAGATAAGTATAGAATAAATCTCATGAGATTTACCTGTCTCTCCTTGCATTTAGAACTGAAGACTGTCCATTCACTATGGAATGATGGGTTATTGGCGGTGATGCTTTGGAAGCAGTGGAGGAGGTAGTCGAGGAGGAATTGTTAGTAGTGAGGTCTAGACCTCCATGTTTAATGCCATTGTCTTCCATACTGTGGACTCCAGTCACTTCTTTCCATAGCTGCTGAATCTCAGCAGGACTTAAGCCAGCTATAAAATGAAAGAAAGCGCCACTGATATAACAGGGTCAAGTTCATAAAATGAGCTTAGCGTTATCATTAGATTAATGCCAACAACAAAAGTGATGTTATCAACATAATTAATATACAATAATAAATCATTTGACACCATCAACACTATAGCTTTTCTCTACCAATTTGGGAACAGTACTGGGAATAATAGTATTGGGAATAACATTAAGGATTAATAGATAAAAGCCAGCAAGTTCTATTTGAAAATTAAACTATTCACCTTTTAACAGTAGCTTTTACTTATTGCTAGTATTAAGTTTTTATCAGTGAGGAACTAAAAGAGAAATAGATCTGAAAATAAGACATATCAAAAGAAACGAGAAGGAAAAAAAGAGGTAAAGAAGGTAAACAAAAATGTCAGGGGAAAACAGTAAACACTCAACTCAAAAGAAAAATAGATTAGGCAATTATCTGGTCATTTTGATCTTTCTCAGAGAGGCAAATGAAATAACTCAATCTCATTCTGAGGTCCTGAATAAGCCAATATGCTGACTTATATAGATCAATTAAGCAGATAACACCTAAACTTCTCCTTTATTTTAGGACTGATAGAATAAGGCAACTACTGATTTTAAACAACTCCCTGGTTCAGATTATGCAAATTTACCTGATTTGCGCAAGAATGAAAATAGAAAAGCGGGGCACAATCCTTTAGCTTTTAACTTTAATTTTGAAATAAGGAATTGAGACACTATTGTTTACAGTACTTGACTTATAAAATAGTACTTATATGTGCCAAATACTGTGCCTTCATATATTCTTTATATACCTTATGCTCTTTAATTCTCACTATAATCCAATGGAGCTGATAGTTTCATTTTAATTAATTTATGGATAAGGAAACAAAGTGGGAGAGAGGTTCAAAAATGTATCCAAGGTCACAAGGCTTATATGTGGTAAAGCTGTGGTCTGACTTAAAATTCAGGCAGTCTCACTTGAACGCCTTTGCTCTTAAAATATTATATTAAAAATATGAAAACTATTGAAAAAAGATATACAGGGGGCAATGTAGATATAATTATAATTGTTATAATTTATTGAGCATGTACTATATTCTGGTACTTTACATTAACAATTTCAGTTAACTTCACCTGAAGTTAGGAATCACTACGTCCTCACAGATGAGGACGAGGAGGAAAGATTAAATATGTTGCCCCCAAGCCACTAACTCATAACCAGTGGACAGAATTCAAACCCAATGCCCTGTGGCTCCAAAATCTATGTTCTTTATCACTATCTTCATCTACAACATCTAAAATAAGGATGGAACTGCTAATCAAACTACCCACCCTCTGCTCCCCCTGCAACCCAACACACTTCTCTGTCAGATGATATAGTAATGCTGATCAATCTAGACGTTTGAGGGAGTGGAGTGGGATGGAATAAGCAGGGGAGACTGGAGAAAGATAACAGAATATGATGGTCAGGAGAGTGAGCCCTTTCACCCCTACTCCTGCAAGTAGAAAAATTACTGATCTAGACATAGTGGTAAGTAGACTATAGCAACAGAAGAATTCTTACTGTTCCGAATGTAACTTCTGGTCAAATTATGCATCACAGTGGTAACCTTAAATTGCTACGCCTATCACAATTTCACACAGATAGTTTTACTGAAAGCTATCATTTTGGTGATTCCGGTGCCTCAAGATTTTAAGACACAGCCTGAAACTAAAGAAAAGACAGGATAACTCAGGTTTCCAAAGTTATAAAAAATGATTTTTTTCTACAAAAAAAGACAGCAGCTTAATAAAGAAAGATATTTCTCTGTTACTTAGGAAATAATTTCTATACAAAGATCATTAGTTATTGCTTTAATTCTAGCTTTAACCTAGGATTCAGAAACTTTTCTGACTGTAACTTTTTTTTTTTTTCGCTAAGGAAGATTCGCCCCGAGCTAACATCTGTTGCCAATGTTCCTCTGTTTTGTATGTGGGTTGCCGCCACAGCATGGCCACCGACGAGTGGTGTAGGTCTGCGCCCAGGAATCAAACCTGGGCTGCTGAAGCAGAGGGCACCGAACTTAACCACTGGGCCACGGAGCCAACCCCTAACTGTACCTTTTTGATTACCTGTCTGTATGTGGCAGGTGTCCTAACAGGAAAACTTCATGAGCAAAAATCCTTTTTCATGATCGCATCAACATGTCTTCTGCATCACAACTCGCATCATCTGACCTGCTGCCTCTCTGCTCCACGGTCAACTCTCACCTAGACCACTGCTATAGCTTCCTGACTGTCTTCCTGCTTTGACCCTGCCTTCCTATAATTAACTTTCCATATATCAGCTAAAAATTATCCCTTTAAACGTAAATTTGGCCATGGCACTTTCCAGACAAAACCTCCAATGGCTTTTCAGAACACTTAAAAACAAAAGAAGAAAAAAGAAAAGAAAACCTTATTACGGCCTATGAGGCGCTGGCATCTATTATCTGGCTCTTGCCTGCCTCTCTGATCTCATCTATTGCTCTCTCTCTATTTCATCCTGTTACCTAGCCTTCTGCTGCTTCTCAAATGCATCAAACATTCACCCCCTTTCCAGCTTTTTCTCTGGCTGTTCCCACAGCCTAGGCCACTCTGGCTGCAGATCTTCCCATGGCTTCCTCGCTCCCTTCACTCAGATGGTCCAAGGGTCACCTCCTCTGAGACGTCTTTGACCACAGAATCAACCACTGCCCCTCCCCACCCTGCCTTCAATCATTCCCTGTCACTTCACCCTACTTTATTTTTCTTAAGAACATTTATTAGTTTTTGAAACTATATTATTTGTTTTACTTGTTATCATCAGTCTCTCTCCACTACGATTTAAGCTTAATAACAGCAGGGATTTCTTATTTTACTGGTATATCCCCAGTGCCTAGAACAGTGCCTGGTATGTGCTCAATAAATAGTTGTTGATTTAATTGATTATAATAGATTCATACAGTTCTTAAAGACTTCTTGGTTTCCACATGGAAATTCTGTGGCTATTAAAGGCCATATTATTTTTGAGCGTTCCTATCCTGTAAGGCCAATGTCTAAAGAATTATAAATGGTACTGGTTGATTTTAACAGATTGAGTGGCTAATAACATTTTATATCTTGGCTAAAGACTTTTAGATGTTTTTAGAGACTATACCACTTAAAGATGTTATTAATAATTTAGTTTTGGGATTTTATTAATAATTTAGTTAACGTATGTATCTGTTTACCTTTTCAAAGTAGATTTCCGTTATCTTATTCATTTGCATTGAAAATTAGTGGTATCACCATGATACTGCAATGATATGGTAACAAATACCAGGCTCATAAACATTTGATGAATAAACAACCTGTTCACGATCCAAATAAATGAATCTTAATTAAAAGAAGGAAGAAATGGTTTTAAAACATTATAGGTAAATGGCAGAGAATAAATGACGTCAAAAGAGATTCCTGTTAGCAGGAGCGGTTCCCCAAACTGTCTCTATATTAGAATCACTTGGGGATATTTTAAAATGTCCAACGCCCTGACCACAGTCCAAACCAATTAAATCATAATTTCTGGAGGTAAGACACAGACATCAGTAGTTTTTGAAGATGAAGATGATTCCAATGTGCAGATAAGTTTGGGGAAAATTTTTGAAAGTAAACTATCGCATTGCTCATGAGACAAAGTTCTCACATCTACAATTTGCTTAGCTCTTTCCTATGAACACAAAACTATTTATGAATATGAAACAACTAGCCAATCACTTTTGTACAATTTTGAAAGTTGTTTTATAAGTTTTGATGATTTGCAAGAATTAATTTATTTTTCAGGCAGTATTAGAACAAGTTCAGTATTTCCTAAACTGTGTTCTACGGAACAATACTCTTTAAACGCTGTTCATCTAAGAGATCTAAGAGGTCTGTGGTCTCTGTCTTGGGGACGCATGATTCACGTTAGCATGTAAAACAGTTCTAAGATGTCCAGGAACAAAGAAAACGTGAGTCTCTTTCTTAACTCAGTGTTTCACAAATATATTTGAGAAAAAAACCCCAAGAAACTTCTTTTACAATTACACTAACTTACATATTTCAGTTTTAAATACCAGGTATAGGCTTAGGATTTACCAAGTGATCTCCAGCCCAGGCCCTCCCTTGTATTGCAGGCTGCCCATTTATAACCTTAACAGATTCTCAAACCATACATGTTCAAAACTAAGCTCCTGTTTATACAGCCACCATCTGACACCAACTCACTCATCCATCAGGTTTCTTCATCTCTGTTTTATTTAACAGACACTTATATAGTGCTTCTGATATGCCAGTCACTTTTCTAAGTGCTTCACACATGATAATTAATCTAATACCCAACACCACTACTATTATCTCCATTTTAGAGATGAGGACACTGAGGCACAGAAAGGTTAAGTAACTTGCTCCAGAGCTAATATGTGGCAGAGCTCCCTCCCATTCTTAGGTCATTGCTCACATATCCCCTTCCCAGGGCTCCCTCCCTGGCCACCCTATCTACGTGTTCAACTCCTCTCATTTCCTACGTTTCTTTATTTTATCCTATCTTTACTTTTTAATTTTTCTCCTTAGCATTTACCACTATATATTTCACTTAATTTATTTATTGTTTGCCTTTTACACCAAAATGTAAGTGCTGTGATGGTGGGGATTTTGTCTGTTTTCTTCACTGCTTCATCCCCAGTGCCTATAAGAGTGTCTGCAGTGAGGGAAAGCTCAACAAATATTACCTGAAAGAGTTGTTCAGTTGACCAGAACACTAGCGTACTGGCAGGCACAAGCTGGGAATCAGTTGACTAAGCCATCATAGAATAATATTCAACTTAAAATCTTAAGCAAAGATTATTCAGTTTTCCTTAATAACTTATTTCAAGGGTATATACATACAATACTAGTGCCAAAAAAGTTTTATAATTATGTAGTTTTAAAATCCCATGACCGCAAAAAATTGAGAAACACATATTCTACTTTTAGATGATGACTTGGGCTTATTCTTGTTCACTGCCAGTGCTACAAATAACCACTACATGGCTTGTTTTTCTAGGAGCCGAATGAATAAAAAGAGGAATTCCTAATCAAGTTGCATATAATACCACAGATAAAGCAATTAAATAATAATTCTTTAATCCTGCATTCAGAGTTTGTGGAGTAACTACAGGGTGCCAAGCACTGTGCTAAGAATTAATTAAAAATTGCTAATTCACATCTGAATCACATACCCTTGAGGCACACAAGGGTTAAAAATTTCATTGGTTTTACATATCAATAAAAATTATATTAGCAGCTTTTTCACACTCAGAAATAAAAGACTCTTTCAAAGTCCTTTCATTTCCTATGTCCAGTAATTCATTTTTAATATTATATAAATTTTATACATTATGATGCAAAGTAAGTCTACTGCAAATTTTTAATTAACTTATTTAGGAGCACTCTGCTTATTTTCTAGGATTACTTACAGTTAAAAGTAATAGAAGTGCATTTTGGTAGAAGTGTTTGTATCATTCATATATTTGGTTGAACCAATTTGATATTCAATAATTTGAATTACTGAAATATTATGTAATTTTCACTTTTCATCTTAAATTTTACGTTTTGAAAAAACTAGTCTACACACGTGGCCAACATAATTAAAATCACAGAGAAGGGTATACATTGCAAAACTAGATTTCCCTACCAGCCCTGACCTCTGGTTCTTAGTTCTCCTCTCCAGAGGCAACCATTATTCCAGTTTCTGGGCTAACCTTCAGAAATCTGTGTGTTCATTTATGATTTGCCAAACTTAACATATTCTTGATTTATATGGACTAGGGGCCTACTATAACCTGTAGGGTACAACGCCCACCTTTAAAATGTATGTTTAATGAGAGATGCACTGAATACGCATTTTGTCCAAATGCCGAATTAAGGGAGGAAAAATAAGTATTGGGTCAAACTGAGACCGAAGGCAAATATCTTCACCAAAGAAGGAACTTCAGGGATACAGGAATACATTTGCTGTAAAAAATACGTATATATATCCTACCATGATTTTACTATTAAAATTTTTACAGACTGCATTTTTAAAATTTGATATTCTGTTACAAAAACAATAATTTCTCAGTTTTCCTCATTATGAAATTTTAATGTGGTAAAGTTGACATTCTGCTTTTGAGGCTTCTCTCAAGATAAAAGAATTGGCAAATAAAACTTTTTTTAAAGACTTACGGCCTAAATCGAATTAAATCCATTTTAATGTATGCATGCTAGTACACTAATTCTACAACAATTAGAATTATGATATAATTTAATCTCCACCTTTCTATCTTATTGACATTTTCTCAAAAACTAACTCAACATATTATTAATATTTCTCTATGTATTTAATTATTTATAAGTTACTTTTTATATACGTAAAATAAACAGCACTCACAGGTAACTTTTCAAAGTTTTGTTCCTGCAATTATAAATGCACATTTAAACTTCAACTCACTGATGGAGTTTCAACACCAAAGGAGATTTTCCCTCCAAGTTACAAATCGAAGACTTACTGGTATTCGAAAAAGAATACTAAGAAGGTAACAATAATTCTGCATGACATGCATTGTTCATAATGCTGGTGCTGTTATTCTGATTAGATGCAATGGTGACCTATGCAAGCACAAGATCACTGTTAAAGCATAGGATCAAGGATGCCAGAAGAAGTGCTGAAGGAGGCATTTGGCTTTTTAGAGTTCCACAAGCAGAGAATGAAGTCAAAGCCAAATAACTGATTTTGGCGGAATACTGAGGCCAAAGACAAACTTCAGCAAATTTCTAATTCAGCTTAAAGGACATTACTATATTTTATTTCAAAAGATTTCATTTTCTTTATTATTCAGCAGGTCTCTGATTCCAAGCTCATCTAGTTCTACAAGGTGTTAGTTCAAAATAGTGCTGGCTGGATATCTAACATTCCCTATTTGGTCTTTCAGATTGGTAATGGAAATATGTTTTATATAACTTTTATAAATTCAAAAATATGTAAAAAGTTGGAATGAAATAAAGCTTTTACCACATATATTTTATGTGGTAAATATACCACATATATTTTAGTCTCTGTAGTCATAGTAAATGTGTGAATATACTGTGTATTGGGATACACTGATTTCTACCTTATGTCAAAAGCACATCAAAGTTTAAAGTGCAGGCAAAACAGTTTCCTATTTTCTAACGGGTAGACAATGGTACTGGGACATGAAAATGTGTCACTAAGTTTAATTACTAGTTGATACACAAACTATACTATTTATGTATTAAATAGCTTGATAATCAGTATTTTATTCGAGATTGATTTACAAATCCATCCTTTTTTATTTGACTTTTGTATACCTACAATCACTCTATATACATACTATATATGTTATGTGGTAAATTACATATAGAGGCAGTAATTTAATTGCCTATTTTACATTAAAATTCAATATTAAAGAAATATTAATGATGGCTCTAAATGCTTAATATTTAAAATAATTTACTTTAAAATGATAAAATACATCATTTTGCAAAATAGAGAAAAATGTTTGTAAATCTCCTACTCTTATCAAAGTAATTATAATTTTGTTACATCTGATTCTTATATACATACTTTTTTTTGTGTGTGTGAGGGAGATCAGCCCTGAGCTAACATCCATGCTAATCCTCCTCTTTTTGCTGAGGAAGACCGGCTCTCAGCTAACATCTATTGCCAATCCTCCTCCCCTTTTTTCCCCAAAGCCCCAGTAGATAGTTTATGTCCTAGTTGCACATCCTTCTAGTTGCTGTATGTGGGACGCGGCCTCAGCATGGCCAGAGAAGCGGTGTGTTGGTGAGCGCCTGGGATCCGAACCTGGGCCACCAGTAGCGGAGCCGCGAGCACTTAACCGCTAAGCTGCGGGGCCGGCCCTACCTACTTTTTATATAGTCGAAAGAGACTGTAACTTTAAAAGTAGCCCAAGTTGTGTTAAATCATGGGGATAAATACTCCAAATATGGCATATTTTTAAAGACAATGAAAACATCATCATTGTGTATTAATCCTACTTGGTTTTCATATGGCTATTATTCACGGCTAATCAATCAACCAACCAAAAACCTAGTGCAAAGTGAACTAAGAAAATAAAAATAAAAATATTTAAAATATTTTTATCTGAAATAACCACTAAGGCAGAAATGATTCAGGGCTTACTTATCCAACAATTGCTTCTTTACTTTTTCCCACTCTAATCTTGGGATTCTGGGATAGTATTAAGAGGTTATGTTCCCTTTCTGTGGCTGGTTTATCTGGCATATTGCCTGTGTTTGGATGATGGGTCTCCACAATGGCACTTTTCACACTTACTCATCTAAACAATGAAAAGCACAATGACGACTTTCACCTTTTTTGTTTAAAATATGAATTTTCTGCTCAAACCCAGATATGTTTTCAGATTTACTTCCTTTTTCTTCAGTGTTCTCCATCCTGTGCATTTCACATGGTTTACAGAGAGTAAAAATAGAAGAAAAGGAAAAAAAGATAATTCCATCAAAAGAAAGTTCAGAAATAAGAGAAAATTTTCATTTGAAAACCATTAAAATGATTATATTATAATAAATTTCCTTGTTGGTTGGGCAAGATGTTTATATGCTTATTTTGGAAGCATACAGTTTAAAAAATATATTTCAAATAAGTTACATTTTGTTTCCATGAACATCTGTTTTAAACTTTCTTGAAAGGTCTGTTTGAATGGTTTTACTCAAATAACATCATGGTGGATCATGCTTCTTTATTTAGGAGATTCTCATATAGTTAGATCGTGAATATAGATTTTATTTAAATTTTACTGAAAAAAATCAATGAAGTAAACTTATTGCTTTTGTTTTAGTGTAGTTTCTACCAAAGAAACCCATGTTTACAGTGAATTAATTTATAAATTCTCTTTTTTTTTTACCTTACATCTTCATTTGTCCTCAAATTGTATTTATTTTTCCAAAGAACAATAATTTGTAAATAGACATTCATGGCTTTGGTAACCCTACAAGTTTATTCCAATTCTCTCTGGAACGACTCAGAAAAGTGGGTTTATTGCCTTGTTTTTCTTTCACTGTTTAAACTTTATCGTTTTTGATTTCCTAGGAGTGACTCAATCAGGTGGGTCAGAATCTGAAGTCAAGTGAAAGCGAGGATTCTGGGAAAAATATGCCAGGGAGTCAGTAATTTGATAAATAAAGAGAAAACATTTACCACGATATTTTTAATTTCATGTGCCCCAAAACAATGATTATTACCACATTTTAAAGACTTCCTCTTATTTGCCTAATTTTAATTTTTGCATATTTCATTGTTCTTGATTTTCTTCAATGTGTCCTATAGAGTTAGCAAAATGCACAGCAAATACTACTACAATACTACTACAATGTTAGTGGGAAGGCTAACAACACTCCATTTAACATAAGTGAGTTGATATGCGTTTGAGTGAACAACAGGTAAGAAAAAGAAGTTTCTAATCATCACACTTCACAAAAATATAAACTTGGATTCAAGTTCATTTGGATTACAGTTTGTTCTAAAAATCCAAGTGCAAATAGAATATGTTTTTATGAAGTTGAATGATATGTGACTTTTATCTGAATCGAGAATTTTAGCATACGAGTCATTTTATTTACCATTATTTTTCTTTTTTCACTTAGATCTCTTTCCATTTCCCAAAAGTTAAGAGTCAAATGATGAATATATACAATAGTATTATTGTATTACCAAAGTAAATCCAGTTTTCTTATCAGAAAAACAAAAAGGAATACAGCTGACAGCTTTTTAAAGCTATAATTCACAACACACGCATAGGTAATATTATTTTAGAGAAAATAGGATCAATATGGTCCCACAATGTATGATGGTGTCCCATAAAGCATAACTTGGAATATGCTCTGTAGAAATACACGAAGCCTCTCTTTTACATGTGGGGTTTTCAGTGTGAAAATGAGAAACTTCTTTTTCTTACCTGTTCACCCAAACGCATATCAGCTCACTTATGTTAAATGGAGTGTTGTTAGCCTTCCCACTAATACAATTCCCTGCAGATCTTCAGTGTATACTCAATACTGCTTGAATTGTGTTTCCTTTATAAATTATTTTCTGCCATAAGACTAATAAATATACATTTAATATCTAACAAAACACTTGAAAGCAGTTTTACTACCCACTTGAAAGCAACGTGTAGTAAAATTTCTGAGTCTCAAGAAAATGGTTCACGTTAACATGTTAACAATCATGTTTTAATAGTAAACTAGAAGGTCATCAAAAAAAAATTTCTCAAGGTATAACACAGGCCAGGACACGGCAGACAGCGCAAGATGAGAAATGAAGTGTGCAGCACGTTTTGTGTGTACCTTGAGGCAGCGATTGGACAGGAAGGGCCGCCTGGCCAGGGGGAATGGAGATGAGTCCCTGACGCTGCAGGCTGAGCAGATGCTGCTGCTGCTGGAGTTGTTGCATCTGGAGAAGCTGCTGCTGGAAGACAAGCTGCTGGGCTGCCAACTGCTGCTGCTGCTGCTGCTGCTGGTATCAGAAAACCCAACCCAGTAAACAGCAGAGAACACGGTCTGCACACGCAGCTCTCATGCAGAGAAACGCACACGCCTTTTATTGCCCTGGGGAGTTTCTGAATGGTCATCCCCTGGTCAAAGTTCAAGGGCAGAAAGTGAGCAAGTTCTGGATTTGCAGTTGACTTTCATTCAAATATCACACAGCAGCAGAGAACCACGGAACTTGCATGAAAAGAGTACGGAACAAAGTCTAGGGAATGCATGTAACAAAGGTTCAGAATTTTTAAAGAATCAGCTTATTGCAGATGATAATAAATTTATTTGGACTAAAAGAATAACACTTTATGGAAACAGTCAACTTCAACAACACTCTATTTTTTCCAACTGAATAAGTTTGATCTGCGGAGGTCCATGAACGTGGTCTCTGGTGATCTATCAGTCAGCTGGGATGTAGCCTTCATAGGACAGGCCTCTCAGCTCTCTCTCTTCCTCTCCTCTCTTGTTGGAATACATTAAAGGCAGAATTATGTTCAAGGCAAAAAAAAAAGTGCCCTTATTTTAACGAAAAGTAAAACTTCCAATTTTGTGAGGCATTACAAGACAAACCCGAGTTCTTTGCACTCGGGAGGGTATGAGAAGGCGGTCACACTTCAGAGAAAGACAAGCGGCCGTGGAGGACCTTTCCTTTTTAGTTTGGGGAAAATAGAAACTTCTGATGCGCTCACTGGAAAACAGACTGCATAATGGAGCAAGTCATGTGGATTGCCCAAAGCCTCCGGAGAAATAAGGGAGCAATTTCTATTCTGTAGTTGATGGCTGTCTGAAATTCTATTCACAAATCCAAACAGAAACAAAGCCTCAGGAGGTCAGAACTGTTTCCTGTACGTTTGCATAATGGGCAGCTTGAAGACAACGGCTCTGATACCTGCTGATCAATTTAACTACTTCAACATGTTTTGTTTGTATTATGTTTATATTTGATGCAGTTTGCTGACAAGTGCAAGCTAGGCCTGAGAAGCCAGCTTGTCAGTTTGATTTATGAGCATATCAAACTGTAACTTTCTACTCGCCCCTCCAAACCTACAGTAGCAGTTCATTAATCAGGGGCCTGTGACTTTGAAATCTGTGCTCAACCAGTTTCTCCCCTCATCCCCCCACCCCCAACAATAGGCGAAATTTGCATGCCTGTTCTCTGAGCTGCACCACCAAGAGAAAAACATGGTTCCCTCACCAACTTAGGTTCTCAGTGAATGCAAGAGAATCAGTACTTTGTGCACCACACAGCTTGCTCTTTGTACACTGTGATTCATTAGTGAACATTAGACGACAGCAGCACTGGATTGTAATTCTCAAGTCCCATGCTACCAAAAAGGAGGGCAGGAGAGTTCTACTGTCACTGTTATTAAGCTCAGTAAAAGTGTATACTAACGCATCTCTGACGGCAAGAGCTTTGTGAGAGGAAGATCTAAGACTGCCCTCGCCCCTCAAGGCGCCTCCCTAGCCTCACACTGTTCTCTATCGAGGAGCCGGCCAGATCCTACCTCTTTAGCTTGCTTTCCCGGATGTTGTTGCTGCTGCTGCTGTTGCTGCTGCTGCTGCTGCTGTTGTTGCTGCTGCTGCTGCTGCTGCTGTTGTTGCTGCTGCTGCTGCTGCTGCTGCTGTTGCTGCTGCTGCAAAAGCTGAAGATGTAACTGCTCTTGCTGTTTCTTGTAAAACTCTTGTAGTTGTTGCTGAATAAACCATTTTGACTTTAATAAATAAAGGCAAAAGTTTCATGTATTATAAATCTCCTAAACTCGTCTAGACTGGCATATGGTAGAGTATCCATTAGGATTCACCTCACAAGAACCACAAAAAGGTATTCATGGGATTCAAGGAGATAGATCTACACACATTGTTTTCCAAGGCAGCTCTGAATTTTTCCAATCCAGAATCCAAAATATCCTAAACAAAAGGGTATCGAAAATCTGTATTCTAAAGGGCTAGAGCCAAATGAATACCCTAAATTATTACATCTGAAGTCCCCACAGCAAATAAAAATAGGTTATACTCTACCATTTATAAGAACCAAATGTATAGCTACATAAAATCAGGTTGTCCAGTTCTTACTGGGAAAAAAATTTTAATCAATAAGATGTACAGAAGAATGTCAGAAAGAGAAGCAACTGGCCTGTGGTCACCATCATAGAAGACAGCAAAGTAATTAAATATATAAGAATTCAGGGAAAGCACATTATTTTCTCTATGATAAGTAGGTCTATAGCATGAAGTCCACTTTATACACACTTGAGGCTCCAGTAATGTACTGGAGGAAAACTATATGAGGAACATTAGTTGTGTTACTTTTTAAAAAGATAAATCTCATGAATTGGTGGCTTAGTTGCTTAACTTTGTTCTAATAAGTAGATGCTTCTTTTCCTAAACACTGCATATATTTTGGAAAAGAAAATTTGGGCTGTTACTTTCCCTATTGTAACAAAATGGCCAGTTCAAATTTCATACTTATGTGTACTAAAAGGAGTGCTAAGTGTTAAGAGTTTTAAAAGCAACAATTATCTCTAAGTCTTTTTGCACTTTTGCTGGCAAGTCTACAAAGCAAATGTACCTAAGTATTTGAATATTTAAATATTGATTTATTTCATAGTGAAATTACACTTCTCTCTGCTCTTATTCTGCATTTCAATGAATTTAAAAGACCAAGGGATCTAAATTTTCTTATGCAGTTCTGCAATTAAAAGACTACATTTACGTTCTAGCATGCTGAGAGGTTGTCCTTTCCAATGGACAGTGTTTATCAAATATGCCCATGGCACTGTCAACATGGGTGCAAACTTTCTGCGCCAAGCTAGAACACCAAAGCAGGTAACCCACATTACCTGCTGCAGCATGACCGCCTGCTGCTGCTGGAGAAGGGCTTGGAGCTGCTGAGGAGACAGGACTTGCTGCTGAAGGATCTGCTGCATTTGCTGAGGGGTGATCACCTGGGGAGTCATCATGGCCACCGACACAGGCACCTTGACAGAGAGAGAGAGAGAAAGAGTGGTCATAACCAAATGTCTGCTAACAACCTCACAGCTATATGTCATCTCTAATACATTCTTTAGCAATGATGACAGATAATTTTTATATAATATTTATTATTTAACTATTTAACAATAATATTAAAGGACCATAGTATTTAGACACTAGCTTGTTCCAGAGGCACCAGATTTCATCAGATTCCACCTTTATGTTCTGCACCTCTTATGTACTATGCTAAGATGTTTGAGCTTTTACTAGCATGGTTAAAAATAAACAATTACATGTCAGTGTTCTCAATACTTCATAGTTGATAATCTCATCAGTGTCACCGTTCTATAAAAAGCTTTTGAAATGGTTTAAAAGTATGATTAAAATAAATAATAAAGATTAAACAATTGGAAATAATATGAATATAAATACCTTTTACCAAAGTTAGTAAAAAAGAATGTATGTAAAATGTACTTACAAAACATAATCACCATCTTCAAAATTTTATATAGATATATAAAATATATATAGTACTAGAAAAATACAAATAGTAATACACATTACTACATGAGAACATGTAGTAACTCATATAGGAGGTATACATATAAATACATAGTTATATATCTCCAGAAAGTATCTACACTGATAGGTCTTCTCAAAGAAGGAATCATAAACCTAGTATTCTAGCTTTTTCTTTAAACATTTTCTTATTTCAAGCTAACTAAACTTATACCAGGAAGTCTGGAAATCTAAAGATTACTCAAAGGTTATTCATTAAACTGAAAAAAAAAAGTATTTTACTTAAAATTTACTTTCTACCATTTCCTTTCTCTTCAAAGGTCTGAGAATTAAAGAGTCAAAAAGAAAAGGAAATAAGGAGGGAGAGAAAGAAACAGAGGAGAAAGAGGAAGCAAAGAAAATACAGAGCAAGGAAAAGCTAGAGAGAAAGTCCTAGAGAGAGAGAGAAAGGATGTGGAGAGAGAGGAAAACGATGGCAAGAGAGGTGATCAGGAAAACCTTGCATGAAAGCCTGAGGTCTGTGCTCAGTTGGCGGTGGTGGCACTGTTTGAAGGCACTGCTTGTACTAACCAGCCGTAATCAAACAACTTGTCACCTTGCCAAGTCTGCAACTTTTGAAAAAGCAATCACTTTTTTCCTACAAAAAGCAATTCACTTAACTCTAAATAAAAGCAAGTATTTATATAAATACTGCTTTAGAACAAATTCTTGGAACAACATGTGTCTTTGAAAACAAAAAAAGATTAATCGACATGGTTCACAATTTATTTTAATAGTCATTTTTAACACAGTTCCAACTTTTCGCGTCTGGCACTTTACGCTATAAAGAAAGGAGAAATTAATGAGAAAGAAGTTAGAAGGAAAAAAACAAAAGAAATTCAGGGTGGATTAATTCCTTTCTCTCAAAAAAAAAAAAAACTTCATATTTAATACTAAGAAAAAGCTATGTCTTTTCTATACCATGGTGATATCTCAAAATATGGATTAATTAGATCTAATCATGGAACATGAAAGAAAAGAATCACATTGTAACAGAAAGGAAATTCAAAAGTGATTTTCAAAAATATATCTGGATTTTTTTAAGAACATATTGACATACCTATAGATTACTGTATTTGATTTTATCATAATAAAAGGCATTCTGAAATGTATGCTGTAAAATTAATTGATCCAATGGGTTGTTCAAGTGTTTAGTTGTTTACAAATTTAATGATTAGTTTACTTGTTTGTTCTTTGATAAACAAATAGAATGGTTAGAACAAGCAGTTTAGGGAAAAAGTGATCCATCTAGAAAAATGCCTTTTCTTCCAATAATCTTTTACCTCAGCCTGTCTCCAAATAACAAGTAATGAAACAGAAATGAAGGGACAGAAAGACAGACATGTTAAACTTTAAAAAGGCTGCCAATCCAGATAAATAGATAGGAAGGTAGATAGACAGATACTATATACATGTAGGTAGCTATATACATACATATAGATATATACATATAGATTAATATCTTCTATAAAATCTATTATGCAATGAGAAACTTGCCACACTTCTTTCACCTAACAGTCCCTTATCACTTTTTAGCATATGGAGTGTTTTCACTTAATTATATCCACAAGTAAAAGTACTTTATGTGTAACTGATAAATGCACTTTATAAGAAAAGTTTTATGAACGGAGGCATGTCAAAATACACTGCAAGTTTACAGTCAGATTTCAGCTTATACAAATTATAGTACTCTATAGCTTGTTGCCATTGTGACTGATGTGGTGTATAAGCAACTTTAAGCAAGTTTTCTACCTTTGCATTCCTGAGAGTTCATTAGTCCTTTCACTATGGCTAGATAAATTATTGTTTACTCTTAAAATGGTTTGCACGTATTTCCCTTACAATTAAAAGTTTATGACATAAAATCAACCATCACATCATTGCCATCCTAAAAATCATATGTATCACATGTATGTGATATTCTGTAAATTTTAAGCGGATTCTAGCCTACCCTCTAGGAAACTGCCATCTAAAACCGACAATATACAGACATAAAGGTATGTAGAAAGATAAGCCAACTAATACACAACTAATTGAACACTCTACTTCCATAAGATTTGTACAAAAACACAAAGTGAAATTAATTATACATGTAGGAAAGCACAGGTGCACTTCTGAGGGATTTCTAACATTACAAACAAGCCAATACTCTGGTCTCTAAATCCATATACACAAGCTCTCCCAAGATGAAACATTTGAGGCTACTAAAAATTTAAATTATTTTAATAAATAGAAAATTAGTTTTTCCCATGACAAATGTCAGTTATATGTAGATTGCTCTACTCGCCTTGTTTAGAATTTAATAATTCTCAAAATGCAGAACTTCTCTACTTTTAAGTGATTCATTTTAAATGACACATTTCCTTTATTCCCCATTTATTATTTTGTTACTGTCTCATTGCATTTCTTTGCTACTAAAAGCTACTCTAAGAATTCACTGACAAAGATGAATAGAGATTAACTCAGTATATAAAAAAAATTTTGGAGATAATGCTACTGTATCAATATTTAAACAGGCAAAACCAGCATTGGATTTGAAAGTCTATGGATAACTTTCTAAAATATATACACCTTAGCAATTTGGTATTAAGCTTAAGGAAATTTTTTTTCCACTATATATATGATTTTATTCATGCAAATATTCTAATGAGGGACCACAGTTTAGATGTATGATCGAGGAGGGGAGGGAGAACTTACCTCAGATACTTTCTGGTGAGAAGGCAAACAAAAGTCTGGTTGGGTCTGAGAAAACATGATACATTATGCAGCTACCAAATCAAATCAGAAGGAATAGCTGGTTTTAAATGGGTGTCCTAGTGAAAACTGGGTCTATCAATTAAAATCTTCAAGAGTGAAGGAAGGACATACAGTCAACTTTGGTTGGGAGAGTTCTCTTTTTTCCCTCTTGGTAATTACTATACCGACAGATCTAAAATTCCCCATAGTGATGCACCAAATAAGGGTTTCATTTATCCTTATTTATTTTCTCATTAGAAGAATTAAGCACAAACCTGCTGTGTTGCTCTGCACACCAAGAGGTACTGGGTAAATGGACATAAAGATAGGGTTATGTATTCTGAAATGAGAGAGCAAAAATTCTGAAACTTGAAATGAGACAAAATGGTAAAAGTCAAAAGCATTTAGATATTATCCTAGAATAGGTAAGTGATGACTTTAGATTTTTTAAGAAATAAATTATAAATGTGTTTACATTAAACTTCTAAGTGTACGTCATTGAAAGGGTCAAAAAGTTAAGAGACAATGTAAAGATCATGCCTCCCTTCAAATGAATCTAGAGAGTTACTATGAGAGTTATGAAAATAAACAAAATTTTTATTTAATAAGCATACCGTCTTTTTACAATGTAGTTCAGCTGGAGCATTTCTGAATGTGTTGGGTTTGCATATTAAGCACGTCACTTAATTACACATCCCAATTATATGTAGGTGATTGGAAAGGTTCTTAGCATAGTGTCAGTCCAATTCTTTCTTCACTAAATATGAATTGGAAAAAACAGTCACAACCTGTAGATGAGACTTACAGCGAAAAACATTATTTCCTTGTTAACAGATTCTCCCAACTACTGGTTCATGGATCCCTTTAATCTTTGCTTAAAATTTGAAGACAAAGGAAGTCCTGACCTCCAGGCCCTGGTACTTAAAAAATAAAAGTAACCCTATTAGGATTAACTACTTGTGTAATAAATGCAAAATTAGTTTTCATGTTACAGTATCTGCTCCCATTTTAATAGACTATTGTTAGGAAATATTTGATTGTACGTTCTTTGATAATTTTTTTCTGTTTACTTCTTTCCTCACTATACTATCTATATTTACAGTTTATTTTAACATAGGAAACTACTGTATTGCATTGCCAGTCTTGGTCCAAATTCAAGCCTGGCTACATGTATAATGTCTTATCATAATAATAGCCTTTCAAAAGCTTCTTGGTTTTATGGTATTAAAAAGAACTGACAATGAATTGAGTGGTATTTGTAAACTTTTCATCAAGTGCTGAACAGGAGTATTTACAGAGCTTGGGGATGGACAGTGCATATTGCTATTTAATGCAATCTTTAGCAGCAGGGAAATAGTGAGACAGGAACAACAGACAGAATGGCACAGTGCAATAATAGACAGCGGATTCCTTTTAATCGTGATTCATCACTACTTAGTTTTTACTATGGTTTAAGACATTAGTTTTAATTTGGCATCTCTTAAGT